>NW_025317450.1:0-104771 GCF_018873765.1 Telopea speciosissima
TAGATGGAAACACCTACGAACACTATCACATAAAAGCTTCAATTCGGGTAAACATGAATACCACTTCATCAAATCAAAAGCATTAACATATTGCACACTGGTCAGCCCTTGGAGCCCCCAAATATGTAATGCCACTTAGGAAAATTGGGACCAATACTTAGGCTTTTTTATGAGTAGTACGGAGGTTTGAGACATGGTATTTTTTCGGCCATGGTATGCCTCGTATATTTTTTATGAGACATTTGATATCATAAATCGTTAGGGCATTAAAAGTTAAAGTAAATTCCAAATTAAGTGATGTAGATCAAATTATTAGCATCTCGTCGGTAAGATGTACATCTCACTGGCAATATACGAAAGAAATTTTTTTTAGAAGGAAACACCTCCGAACACTGTCACACAAAAGCTTCAATTCAGGTAGACATAAATACATCTTTATGAAATAAAAAACATCAACTTATTGCATGCTGGCGGTCAGCCCCTAGTGCCCCCAAAGATCAAAAGCCACCCGAAAAAATTGGGGCCAACATTTTGGTTTTTATATAATTAATACAGAAGTTTGAGAGTTAGTATTTTATCGACTATGGTATGCCTCAAATATGGGACATTTGATTTTATAAGTCGGTAGGACATTAAAAGTCAAAGTACATTCCAATTTAAATGATGTAGTTCAAATTTAGTATCTCGTCGGGAAGATATACAACACACCGGCGAGATACGAAAGAAAATTATTTTAGAAGACTGTCACACAAAGGCTTCAATTCAGGTAGACGTGAATTTATCTTCGTCAAATCAAAAGCATCAACTTATTGTACATTGGTCAACCATTAGATCCCCCAGATATCCAATGTCACGTAGGAAAATTGGGGCCAGCATTTTGGTTTTATACAATAAGTACAGAGGTTTGGAATTTGGTATTTTTTCGGTCATGGTATGCCTCATACATTTTCTATGGGACATTTGATGTCATAAGTCGATAGGACATTAAAAGTAAAAGTAAATTCCAAATTAAGTGATGGAGTTCAAATTATTAGCCTATCGACGATAAGATGTATATCTTACCGGCGAGATACGAAAGATATTTACTGTAGAAGCCAAACACCTATGAACATAGACTCCCAAATGCTTCAATTCAGGTAGACATGGATACCTCTTCATCAAATTGAAAGCATCAACTTATTGCACACTGGTCAGCCCTTGGAGCCCCCAAACATCCAATGTCACCCAGAAAAATTGGGGCCAACATTTAGGTTTTTTTATAATTAGTACAGAGGTTTGAAACTTGGTATTTTTTTGGCCTTGGTATGCCTCGTACATTTATATGGGACATTTGATGTCACAAGTCCATAGGGCATTAAAAGTCAAAGTAAATTCCAAATTAAGTGATGTGGTTCAAATTATTAGAATCTCGCCGGTAAGATATATATCTCACTGGCAAGATACGAAAGATATTTTTTAAGAATGAAACACCTCCGAACATTGTCACACAAGAGCTTCAATTCAGGTAGACATGAATACCTCTTCATCAAATAAAAAACTTCATCTTATTGTACACTGGTCAACCCCTGGAGCCCCCCAACATCCAATGCCACTTAGAAAAATTGGGGCCAACATTTAAGTTTTTATATGATTAGTACGGAGTTTTGAGACTTTATATTTTTCGGTCATGGTATGCCTCGTACATTTTATATACGACATTTAATGTCATAAGCCAGTAGGGCATTAAAAGTCAAAGTTAATTCCAAATTAATTGATGTAGTTCAAATTATTAGCATCTCGCTGGTAAGATGTATATCTCACCGGTGACATACAAAAGAATTTTTTTTTTTTTGAAAGAAACACCTCCGAACAATGTCACACAAAGGCTTTAACTCAGGTAGACATGAATACCTCTTCATCAAATAAAAAGCATCAATTTATTACACACTGGTCAGCCCTTAGAGCCCCCAAACATCGAATGCCACCCGAAAAAGTTGGGGTCTGCATTTAGGTTTTTATATGATTAGTATGGAGGTTTGAGACTTAGTATTTTTTTCGGCCATGGTATGCCTCATATATTTTATATGGGACATGTGATGTTATAAGTTGGTAGATCATTAAAAGTTAAAGTAAATTCCAAATTAAGTGATGTAGTTCAAATTATTAACATTTCACCGCTAAGATGTTCAACTCACCGACGAGATATGCAAGAAATTGCTTTTAGTTGGCCAGCATCACCGAGCACTGTAACGCAAAAGCTTCAATACTAGCAGACATGAATACATCTTCTTCTAATCAAAATCATCAACTTTTTGCCCTTTGGTTTGCCCCTGGAGCCCCCAAACATCCAATGCCATCAAGAAAAATTGGGGACAACATTTAGGTTTATGATTAGAACGAAGGTTTGAGACTTGGTATTTTTTTGGCCATGGTATATATGTCTTGTACATTTTATATGCTACATTTAATGTCACAAGTCAATAGGGCATTAAAATTAAGTCCAAATTATTACCATTTTGCCGATAAGATGTACATCTCACTGGCGAGATACCAAAAATATTTTTTTTAGAAGGAAACACCTCCGAACACTGTCACACAAAAGCTTCAATTCGGGTAGACATGAATACCTCTTCATCAAATCAAAAGCATTAACTTATTGCACACTAGTCAGCCCCTGGAGCCCCCAAACATCTAATGCCACGTAGGAAAATTGGGACCGATACTTAGGTTTTTTTATGATTAATACGGAGGTTTGAGACTTGGTATTTTTTTGGCCATGGTATGCCTCGTATATTTTCTATGAGACATTTGATATCAAATGTTGATAAGACATTGAAAGTTAAAATAAATTCCAAATTAAGTGATGCAGTTCAAATTATTAGCATCTTGCCGGTAAGATGCATATCTCACCGGCGAGATACAAAAGAATTTTTTTTTTTTTAAAGAAACACCTCCGAACACTATCACACAAAGGCTTTAACTTAGGTAGACATGAATATCTCTTCATCAAATAAAAAACATCAATTTATTACACACTGGTCAGCCCCTAGTGCCCCCAAACATCGAATGCCACCCGAGAAAATTGGGGTCAACATTTAGGTTTTTATATGATTAGTACGGAGGTTTGAGACTTTGTATTTTTTCGGCTATGGTGTGCCTCATATATTTTATATGGTACATTTGATATTATAAGTTGGTAGATAATTAAAAGTCAAAATAAATTCCAAATTAAATGATGTAGTTCAAATTATTAGCATTTCGCCGGTAAGATGTACATCTCACCAGCGATATACGAAAGAAATTTTTTTTAGAAGAAAACACCTCCGAAAATTGCCACGCAAAAGCTTCAATTCAGGTAGAAATGAATACCTCTTCATCAAATCAAAAACATCAAATTTTTGCACACTGGTCAGCCCTTGAAAGCCCCAAACATACAATGCAACCTAGGAAAGTTTGGAATAACATTTAGATTTTTATATGATTACTACAGAAGTTTTACACTTGATATTTTTGGGGCCATTGTATTTGCCTTGTACATTTTATAAGGAACATTAAATGTCATAAGTTGGTAGGGCATTAAAAGTCAAAGTAAATTCCAAATTAAGTGATGTAGTTCAAATTATTAGCATCTCGCCAGTAAGATGTGCATCTCACTGCCGAGATATGGAAACACCTCCGAACACTGTCACACAAAAGCTTCAATTCAAGTAGACATGAATACTTCTCCATCAAATTGAAAGTATCAACTTATTGCACTCTGGTCAGCCCCTTAAGGCCCCAAATATTCAATGCCACCAAGAAAAATTGAGTCAAACATTTAGGTGTTTATATGATTAGTACAGAAGTTTGAGACTTGGTACTTTTTCAGTCATGGTATGCCTCGTACTTTTTATATGGAACATTAAATGTCATAAGTGGGTAGGGCATTAAAAATCAAAGTAAATTCCAAATTAAGTGATGTAATTCAAATTATTAGCATCTCGCCGGTAAGATGTACATCTCACCGACGAAATACGAAAGATTTGTTTTTTTCTTAAAGACACACCTACGAATATTATCACACAAAGGTTTCAATTCACGTAGACATAAATACATCTTCATCAAATAAAAAACATCAACTTATTACATGCTGGTCAGCCCCTAGAGCCCCCAAACATTTAATGCCACCCGAACAAATTGGGGCCAACATTTTGATTTTTATATAATTAATACGATAGTTTGAGACTTAGTATTTTTTTGACTATGGTATGCCTCATTTATGGGAGATTTGATTTTATAAGTCGGTAGGACATTAAAAGTCAAAGTAAATTCCAATTTAAGTGATGTAGTTCAAATTTAGCATCTCACCGGGAAGATGTACAACTCACCGGCGAGATACGAAAGAAAATTATTTTGGAAGACTGTCACACAAAGGTTTCAATTCAGGCAGACGTGAATTTATTTTCATCAAATCAAAAGCATCAACTTATTGTACATTGGTCAGCTATAGGAGCCCCCGAATATCTAATGTCACGCAGGAAAATTGGGGCCAACATTTAGGATTTTATACAATAAGTACAAAGGTTTGGGATTTGGTATTTTTTTGATCATGGTATGCCTTGTACATTTTCTATGGGACATTTGATGTCATAAGTCGATAGGACATTAAAAGTAAAAGTAAATTCCAAATTAAGTGATGTAGTTCAAATTATTAGCATATCGACGATAAGATTTACAGCTCACCAACGAGATATGAAAGTTATTTGTTTTAAAAGCCAAACACCTATGAAAACACACACCCAAACGTTTCAATTTAGGTAGACATGGATACCTCTTCATCAAATCAAAAGCATCAACTTATTGCACACTGGTCAATCCTTGGTGCCCCCAAACAGCCAATGTCGCCCAGGAAAATTGGGGTCAGCATTTAAGTTATTATATGATTAGTACGGAGGTTTAAAACTTGGTATTTTTTCGGCCATGGTATGCTTCGTACATTTTATATGAGACATTTGATGTCACAAGTCCATAGAGCATTAAAAGTCAAAGTAAATTCCAAATTAAGTGATGTAGTTCAAATGATTAGAATCTTGCCAGTTAGATGTATATCTCACTGGCACGATGCGAAAGAAATTTTTTTAGAGTTTTACTTTCGTATATTGTCACACAAAAGCTTCAATTCAGGTAGACATGAATACCTCTTCATCAAATCAAGAACATCTACTTATTGCACATTGGTCAACCCCTGGAGCCCCAAAACATCCAATGCCACTTAGGAAAATTGGGGTCAACACTTAGGTTTTTATATGATTAGTACGGAGGTTTGAGACTTTGAATTTTTAGGCCATGGTATGCCTCGTTCATTTTATATATGACATTTAATGTCATAAGTCAGTAGGGCATTAAAAGTTAAAGTAAATTTCAAATTAATTGATGTAGTTCAAATTATTAGCATGTCGTTGGTAAGATGTATATCTCACCGGTGAGATACGAAAGAATTTTTTTTTTTTTGAAAGACACACCTCTGAACACTGTCACAAAAAGGCTTTAACTCATGTAGATATGAATACCTCTTCATCAAAGAAAAAACATCAATTTATTACACACTGGTTGGCCCCTAGAGCCCCCAAACATCGAATGCCACCCGAGAAAATTGGGGTCAGCATTTAGGTTTTAATATGATTAGTACGAAGGTTTGAGACTTAGTATTTTTTCGGCTATGGTATGCCTCATATATTTAATATAGGACATTTGATGTTATAAGTTGGTAGATCATTAAAAGTCAAAGTAAATTCCAAATTAAGTGATGTAGTTCTAATTAATAATATTTCACCGGTAAGATATACAACTCACCGACGAGATACGAAAGAAATTATTTTTAGTTGGCAAGTGTCTTCGAACACTGTAACGCAAAAGCTTCAATACAGGCAGGCATGAATACCTCTTCTTCAAATCAAAATCATCAACTTATTGTACTTTGGTCTACCTCTGGAGCCCCCCAAACATTCAATGGCATCAAGGAAAATTGGGGCTAACATTTAGGTTTATAAATAGGACGGAGGTTTGGGACTTGATATTTTTTTGGCCATGGTATATATGTCTTGTACATTTTATATGCTACATTTAATGTCACAAGTCAATAGGGCATTAAAATTTAAGTCTAATTGTTAGCATCATGCCGATAAGATGTACATCTCACCAGCGAGATATGAAAAATATCTTTTTTTAGAAGGAAATACCTCCGAACACTATCACACAAAAGCTTCAATTCTGGTAGACATGAATACCTCTTCAACAAATCAAAAGCATTAACTTATTGCACACTGGTCAGCCCCTGGAGCCCCCAAACATCTAATGCCACGTAGAAAAATTAGGACCAACACTTAGGCTTTTTTATGATTAGTACGGAGGTTTGAGACTTGGTATTTTTTTGGCCATGGTATGCCTTGTATATTTTCTATGAGACATTTGATATCATAAGTCGATAGGGCATTAAAAGTTAAAAAAAATTCCGAATTAAATGATGTAGTTCAAATTATTAGCATCTCGCCGGTAAGATGTACATCTCACCGGCGATATACAAAAGAAATTTTTTTAGAAGGAAACACCTTCGAGCACTATCACACAAAAGCTTTAATTCAGGTCGACATGAATACCTTTTCATCAAATCAAAAGCATCAACTTGATGCACACTGGTCAGCCCCTGAAAGCCCCAAACATCCAATGCCACCTAGGAAAATTGGGTCTAACATTTAGGTTATTATATGATTAGTGTAGAAGTTTTAGACTTGGTATTTTTTGGGCCAAGGTATATGCCTCGTACAATTTATATGGAACATTAAATGTCATAAGTCGGTAGGGCATTAAAAGTCAAAGTAATTCCAAATTGAGTGATGTAGTTCAAATTATTAGCATCTCGCTGGTAAGATGTGCATTTCACTGGCGAGATAAGGAAACGCCTCCGAACACTATCACACAGAAGCTTTAATTCAGGTAGACAAGAATACCTCTCCATCAAATCAAAAGTATCAACTTGTTGCACTCTGGTCAGCCCCTTAAGGCCCCAAACATTTAATGTCACCTAGGAAAATTGAGTCAAACATTTAGGATTTTATATGATTAGTACAGAAGTTTGAGACTTGGTATTTTTTCGACCATGGTATGCCTCATACATTTTATATGTGACATTAAATGTCATAAGTCTGTAGGACATTAAAAATCAAAGTAAATTTTGAATTAAGTGATGTAATTCAAATTATTAGCATCTCGCCGGTAAGATGTACATCTCACCGGCGAAGTACGAAAGATTTGTTTTTTTTTAAAGGAAACACCAATGAACACTGTCGCATAAAGGTTTCAATTCAGGTAGATACATGTTCATCAAATAAAAAACATCAACTTATTGCATGCTGGTTAGCCCCTAGAGCCCCCAAACATCCAATGCCACCCGAAAAAATTGGGGCCAACATTGTGGTATTCATATAATTAATACGAAAGTTTGAGACTTTGTATTTTTTTGACTATGGCATGCCTCGTTTATGGGACGTTTGATTTTATAAGTCGGTAGGACATTAAAAGTCAAAGTAAATTCCAATTAAAATGATGTAGTTTAAATTTAGCATCTTGCTGGGAAGATGTACAACTCACCGACGAGATACGATAGAAAATTATTTTAGAAGACTGTCAAACAAAGGCTTCAATTCAGGTAGACATGAATTTCTATTCGTCAAATCAGAAGCATCAACTTATTGTACATTGGTCAGCCATAGGAGCTTTCAAATATCCAATGTCACGTAGGAAAATTGGGGCCAGCATTTAGGTTTTGATACAATAAGTACAGAGGTTTGGGATATGGTATTTTTTGGATCATGGTATGCCTCATACATTTTCTATGGGACAGTTGATGTCATAAGTTGATAGGGCATTAAATGTAAAAGTAAATTCCAAATTAAATGATGTAGTTCAAATTATTAGCATATCGACAATAAGATGTACATCTCACCTGCGAGATACAAAAGATATTTATTTTAGAAGCCAAACACCTATGAACACAGACACCCAAATGGTTCAATTCAGGTTGACGTGGATACCTCTTCATCAAATCAAAAGCATCAACTTATTTCACACTGGTCAACCCTTGGAGCCCCAAACATCCAATGTCACCCATGAAAATTGGGGCCAGCATTTAGGTTTTTAAATGATTAGTACGGATATTTGAAACTTGATATTTTTTCGACCATGGTATGTCTCGTACAATTTATATGGGACATTTGATGTCACAAGTCTGCAGGGCATTAAAAGTCAAAGCAAATTCCAAATTAAGTGATTTAGTTCAAATTATTAGAATCTTGCTGGTAAGATGTATGTCTCACTGGCAAGATACGAAAGATATTTTTTAAGAATGAAACACCTCCGAACATTTTCACACAAAAGCTTCAATTCAGGTAGACATGAATACCTCTACATCAAATAAAAAACATCAACTTATTGTGCACTGGTCAACCCCTGGAGCCCCCAAACATCTAATGCCACTTATGAAAATTGGAGCCAACACTTAGGTTTTTATATGATTAGTACGGAGGTTTGAGACTTTGCATTTTTCGGCCATGGTATGCCTCGTACATTTTATGTACAACATTTAATGTCATAAGTTAGTAGGGCATTAAAAGTCCAAGTAAATTTCAAATTAATTGTTGTAGTTCAAATTATTAGCATTTCGCTGGTAAGATGTATATCTCACCGGCGAGATACGAAAGAATTTTTTTTTTTTGAAATAAACACCTCCGAACACTGTCACACAAAGGGTTTAACTCAGGTAGACCTGAATACCTCTTAATCAAATAAAAAGCATCAATTTATATGGGATATTTGATGTTATAAGTTGGTAGATCATTAAAAGTCAAAGTAAATTCAAAATTAAGTGATGTAGTTCAAATTATTAACATTTCACCGGTAAGATGTACAACTCACCGAAGAGATACGAAAGAAATTCTTTTTAGCTGGCAAGCATCTCCGAACACTGTGACGCAAAAGCTTCAATATAGGCAAACATGAATACCTCTTCTTCAAATCTAAATCATTAACTTATTGCACTTTGGTCTGCCCTTGGAATACCCCAAACATCGAATGCCATCAAGGAAAATTAGGGCCAACATTTAGGTTTATGATTAGGACGGAGGTTTGAGACTTGTTATTTTTTCGGCCACGGTATATATGTCTTGTACATTTTATATGCTACATTTAATGTCACAAGTCAATAGGGCATTAAAAGTTAAGTCCAAATTATTAGCATCTTGCCGATAAGATGTACATCTCACCGGCGAGATACAAAAAATATTATTTTTTAGAAGGAAACACCTCCGAACACTGTCACACAAAAGCCTTAATTCGGGTAGACATGAATACCTCATCATCAAATCTGCACACTGGTCAGCCATTGGAGCCCCCAAACATCTAATGCTACGTTGGAAAATTGGGACCTACACTTAAGGTTTTTTTATGATTAGTACGGAGGTTTGAGAGTTGGTATTTTTTCAGCCATTGTATGCCTCGTATATTTTCTATGAGACATTTGATATCATAAATTGATAGGGCATTAAAAGTTAAAGTAAATTCCAAATTAAGTGATGTAGTTTAAATTATTGGCATCTCGCCGGTAAGATGTACATCTAACCAGCGATATACGAAAGAAAGTTTTTTTAGAAGGAAAAACCTTCGAACACTGTCACATAAAAGATTCAATTTAGGTAGACATGAATACCTCATCATCAAATCAAAAGCATCAACTTGTTGCACACTGGTCAGCCCCTGAAGGCCCCAAACATCCAATGCCACTTAGGAAAATTGGGTCTAACATTAAGGTTTTTATATGATTAGTACAAAAGTTTAAGACTTGGTATTTTTTATGCCATGGTATATGTCTCGTACAATTTATATGGAACATTAAATGTCATAAGTCGGTAAGGCATTAAAAATCAAAGTAATTTTAAATTTAGTGATGTAATTCAAATTATTAGCATCTCGCCAGTAAGATGTACATCTCACCGACGAAATATGAAAGATTTGTTTTTTTTTTTTAAGGTAATACCTACAAACACTGTCACACAAAGGTTTCAATTCAGGTAGACATAGATACATCTTCATCAAATAAAAAACATCAACTAATTGTATGCTGGTCAGCCTCTAGAGCCCCCAAACATCTAGTGTCACCCTGAGAAATTGGGGCCAATATTTTGGTTTTTATATAATTAATACGGAAGTTTGAGACTTAGTATTTTTTTCGACTATGGTATACCTCGTATATGGAACGTTTGATTTTATAAGTCAGTAGGACATTAAAAGTCAAATTAAATTCCAATTTAAGTGATGTAGTTCAAATTTAGCATCTCACCGGGAAGACGTATATTTCACCGGTGAGATACGAAAGAAATTTTTTTTTTTTGAAAGAAACACCTCTAAACACTATCACATAAAGGCTTTAACTCAGGAAGACATGAATACCTCTTCATCAAACAAAAAGCATCAATTTATTACACACTGGTCAGCCCCGAGAGCCCCCAAACATCGAATGCCACCTGAGAAAATTGGGGTCAGCATTTAGGTTTTTTTATGATTAGTACGGAGGTTTGAGACTTAGTATTTTTTCGGCTATGGTATGCCTCATATATTTTATATAGGACATTTGCTATTATAAGTTGGTAGATCATTAAAAGTCAAAGTAAATTCTAAATTAAGTGATGTAGTTCAAATTATTAACATTTCACCGGTAAGATGTACAACTCACCGACGAGATACAAAAGAAATTCTTTTTAGTTGGCAAGCATCTCCGAACACTGTGACGCAAAAGCTTCAATATAGGCAGACATGAATACCGCTTCTTCAAATCAAAATCATCAATTTATTGCACTTTAGTTTGCCCTGGAGCCCCCCAAACATCCAATGCCATCAAAGAAAATTGGGGCCAACATTTAGGTTTATGATTAGGATGGAGGTTTGAAACTTGGTTTTTTTTTTGCCATGGTATATATGTCTTGTACATTTTATATGCTACATTTAATGTCACAAGTCAATAGGGCATTAAAAGTTAAGTCCAAATTATTAGCAACTTGCTGATAAGATGTACATCTCACCGGCAAGATACGAAAAATATTTTTTTTAGAAGGAAACACCTCCGAACACTGTCACACAAAAGCTTCAATTCGGGTAGACATGAATACCTCTTCATCAAATCATAAGCATTAACTTTTTGCACACTGGTTAGCCCTTGGAGCCCCCAAAAATCTAATGCCACGTAGGAAAATTGGGACCAACACTTAGGTTTTTTTAATGATTAGTATGGAGGTTTGAGACTTGGTATTTTTTCGGCCAAGGTATGCCTCGTATATTTTTTATAAGACATTTGATTTCATAAGTCGATAGGGCATTAAAAGTAACAGTAAATTCAAATTAAGTGATGTAGTTCAAATTATTAGCATCTCGCCGGTAAGATGTACATCTCACCGGTGATATACATAAGAAAGTTTTTTTAGAAGGAAACACCTCCGAACACTGTCACACAAAAGCTTCAATTCAGGTAGACATGAATACCTCTTCATAAAATTGAAAGTATCAACTCATTGCACTCTGGTCAGCCCCTTAGGGCCCAAAACATCCGATGCCACCTAGGAAAATTGAGTCAACCATTTAGGTTTTTATATGATTAGTACAGAAATTTCAGACTTGATATTTTTTCGGCCATGGTATACCTTGTACATTTTATATGGGACATTAAATGTCATAAGTCGGTAGGGCATTAAAAATCAAAGTAAATTCCAAATTCAGTGATGTAATTCAAATTATTAGCATCTCGCCGGTAAGATGTACATCTCACCGGCGAAATACGAAAGATTTATTTTTTTCTTAAGGAAACACCTACGAACACTGTCACACAAAGGTTTCAATTCAGGTAGACATAAATACATCTTCATCAAATAAAAAACATCAACTTATTGCATGCTGGTCAGCCCGTAGAGCCCCCAAAATCCAATGCCACCCGAAAAAATTGGGGCCACATTTTGATTTTTATATAATTAATACGGAAGTTTGAGACTTAGTATTTTTTCGACTATGGTATGCCTCGTATATGGGACGTTTGAATTTATAAGTCGGTAGGACATCAAAAGTCAAAGTAAATTCCAATTTAAGTGATGTAGTTCAAATTTAGCATCTCGATGGGAAGATGTACAACTCACCAGCGAGATACGAAAGAAAATTATTTTAGAAGACTGTCATACAAAGGCTTCAATTCAGGCAGACATGAATATCTCTTCGTCAAATCAAAAGCATCAACTTATTGTACATTGGTCAACCATTGGAGCCCCCAAATATCCAATTTCACGCAGGATAATTGGGGTCAGCATTTAGGTTTTAATATAATAAGTGCAGAGGTTTGGGATTTAGAATTTTTTTGATTATGGTATGCCTCGTACATTTTCTATTGGACATTTGATGTCATAAGTCAATAGGGCATTAAAAGTAAAAGTAAATTCAAAATTAAGTGATGTGGTTCAAATTATTAGCATATCGACGATAAGATATACATCTCACCGGCGAGATACGAAAGATATTTATTTTAGAAGCCAAACACCTATGAACACAGACACCCAAACGCTTCAATTCAGATAGAGATGGGTGCCTCTTCATCAAATCAAAAGCATCAACTTATTGCACACTGGTCAGTCCTTGGAGCCCCAAAACATCCAATGTCACCCAAGAAAATTTGGGTCAGTATTTAGGTTTTAATATGATTAGTACGGAGGTTTGAAACTTGGTATTTTTTCGGCCTTGGTATGCCTCGTACATTTTATATGGGACATTTGATGTCACAAGTCCATAGGGCATTAAAAGTCAAAGTAAATTCCAAATTAAGTGATGTAGTTCAAATTATTAGAATCTCGCCGGTAAGATGTATATCTCACTGGCAAATACGAAAGATAATTTTTAGGAATGAAACACCTCCGAACATTGTCACACTAAAGCTTCAATTCAGGTAGACATGAATACCTCTTCATCAAATCAAAAACATCAACTTATTGCACACTGGTCAATCCTCTGGAGCCCCCAAACATCTAATGCCACGTAGGTTTTTATATGATTAGTACGGAGGTTTGAGACTTTGTATTTTTTGACCATGATATGCCTCGTACATATTATATACGAAATTTAATGTCATAAGTCAGTAGGGCATTAAAAGTCAAAGTAGATTCCGAATTAATTGATGTAGTTCAAATTATTAGCATCTTACTGGTAAGAAGTATATCCCACAGGCGAGAAACGAAAGAATTTTTTTTTTTGTTTTTTTTTAAGAAAATCTTTGAACACTGTCACACAAAGGCTTAAACTCAGGTAGACTTGAATACCTCTTCATCAAATAAAAAGCATCAATTTATTACACACTGGTCAGCCCCTAGAGCCCCCAAACATCGAATGTCACCCGAGAAAATTAGGGTCGGCATTTAGGTTTTTATATGATTAGTACGGAGGTTTGAGACTTAGTATTTTTTTGGCTACGGTAGGCCTCATATATTTTATATGGGACATTTGATGTTATAAGTTGATAGATCATTGAAAGTCAAAGTAAATTCCAAATTAAGTGATGTAGTTCAAATTATTAACATTTCAGCGATAAGATGTATAACTCACTGACGAGATACGAAAGAAATTCTTTTTAGTTGGCAAGCATCTCCGAACACTGTAACGCAAAAGCTTCAATAAAGGCAAGCATGAATACCACTTCTTCAAATCATAATCATCAACTTATTGCACTGTGGTTTGCCCCTGGAGCCCCCCAAACATCCAATGCCATCAAGGAAAATTGGGGCCAACATTTAGGTTTATGATTAGGACGGAGGTTTGAGACTTGGTTTTTTTTGGTCATGGTATATATGTCTTGTACATTTTATATGTTACATTTAATGTCACAAGTCAATAGGGCATTAAAAGTTAAGTCCAAATTATTAGTATCTTGCCGATAAGATGTACATCTCACCGGCGAGATACAAAAAATATTATTTTTTAGAAGGAAACACCTACGAACACTATCACATAAAAGCTTCAATTCAGGTAAACATGAATTCCTCTTCATCAAATCAAAAGCATTAACTTATTGCACACTGGTCAGCCCTTGGAGCCCCCAAATATCTAATGCCACGTAGGAAAATTAGGACCAACACTTAGGCTTTTTTATGAGTAGTACGGAGGTTTGAGACATGGTATTTTTTCGGCCATGGTATGCCTCGTATATTTTCTATGAGACATTTGATATCATAAATCGTTAGGGCATTCAAAGTTAAAGTAAATTCCAAATTAAGTGATGTAGATCAAATTATTAGCATCTCGCCGGTAAGATGTACATCTCACCGTCGATATACGAAAGAAATTTTTTTTATAAGTAAACACCTCCGAATACTGTCACACAAAAGCTTCAATTCAGGTAGACAAGAATACCTCTTCATCAAATCAAAAGCATCTTGTTGCACACTGGTCAGTCCCTGAAGGCCCCAAACATCCAATGCCACCTAGGAAAATTGGGTCTAACATTTAGGTTTTTATATGATTAGTACAGAAGTTTTAGACTTGGTATTTTTTGGGCCATGGTATATGCCTCGTACATTTTATATGGAACATTAAATGTCATAAGTCGGTAAGTCATTAAAAGTCAAAGTAATTTTCAAATTAAGTGATGTAATTCAAATTATTAGCAACTCGCCGATAAGATGTGCATCTCACTGGCGAGATAAGGAAACTCCTCTGAACACCGTCACACCAAAAGCTTCAATTCAGGTAGACATGAATACCTCTCTATCAAATCGAAAGTATCAACTTATTGCACTTTGGTCAGCCCCTTAAGGCCCCAAACATCCAATGCCACCTACTTAAATTGAGTCAAACATTTAGGTTTTTATTGATTAGTACAGAAGTTTGAGACTTGGTATTTTATCGGCCATGGTATGTCTCGTGTATTTTATATAGGACATTAAATGTCATAAGTCGGTAGGACATTAAAAATCAAAGTAAATTTTGAATTAAGTGATGTAATTCAAATTATTAGCATCTCGCCGATAAGATGTACATTTCACCGGTGAAATACGAAAGATTTTTTTTTTTTGTAAGGAAACACCTACGAACACTGTCACACAAAGGTTTCAATTCAGGTAGACATAAATACATCTTTATGAAATAAAAAACATCAACTTATTGCATGCTGGCGGTCAGCCCCTAGTGCCCCCAAAGATCAAATGCCACCAGAAAAAATTGGGGCCAACATTTTGGTTTTTATATAATTAATACGGAAGTTTGAGCCTTAGTATTTTATCAACTATGGTATGCCTCCAATATGGGACATTTGATTTTATAAGTCGGTAGGACATTAAAAGTCAAAGTACATTCCAATTTAAATGATGTAGTTCAAATTTAGTATCTCGCCGAGAAGATATACAACACACTTGCGAGATAATAAAGAAAATTATTTTAGAAGACTGTCACACAAAGGCTTCAATTCAAGTAGACGTGAATTTATCTTCGTCAAATCAAAAGCATCAACTTATTGTACATTGGTCAACCATTAGATCCCCCCGATATCCAATGTCACGTAGGAAAATTGGGGCCAGCATTTTAGTTTTATACAATATGTACAGAGGTTTGGAATTGGGTATTTTTTCGGTCATGGTATGCCTTGTATATTTTCTATGGGACATTTGATGTCATAAGTCGATAGGACATTAAAAGTAAAAGTAAATTCCAAATTAAGTGATGGAGTTCAAATTATTAGCATATCGACGATAAGATGTACATCTCACCGGCTAGATACGAAAGATATTTACTGTAGAAGCCAAACACCTATGAACACAGACTCCCAAATGCTTCAATTCAGGTAGACATGGATACCTCTTCATCAAATTGAAAGCATCAACTTATTGCACACTGGTCAGCCCTTGGAGCCCCCAAACATCCAATGTCACCCAGAAAAATTGGGGCCAACATTTAGGTTTTTTTATAATTAGTACGGAGGTTTGAAACTTGGTATTTTTTCGGCCATGGTATGCCTCGTACATTTATATGGGACATTTGATGTCACAAGTCCATAGGGCATTAAAAGTCAAAGTAAATTCCAAATTAAGTGATATGGTTCAAATTATTAGAATCTCGCCGGTAAGATATATATCTCACTGGCAAGATACGAAAGATATTTTTTAAGAATGAAACACCTCCGAACATTGTCACACAAGAGCTTTAATTCAGGTAGACATGAATACCTCTTCATCAAATAAAAAACTTCATCTTATTGTACACTGGTCAACCCCTGGAGCCCCCCAACATCCAATGCCACTTAGAAAAATTGGGGCCAACATTTAAGTTTTTATATGATTAGTACGGAGTTTTGAGACTTTGTATTTTTCGGTCATGGTATGCCTCATACATTTTATATACGACATTTAATGTCATAAGCCAGTAGGGCATTAAAAGTCAAAGTTAATTCCAAATTAATTGATGTAGTTCAAATTATTAGCATCTTGCTGGTAAGATGTATATCCACCGGCGAGATACGAAAGAAAAATTTTTTTTTTGAAAGAAACACCTCTGAACAATGTCACACAAAGGCTTTAACTCAGGTAGACATGAATACCTCTTCATCAAATAAAAAGCATCAATTTATTACATACTGGTCAGCCCTTAGACCCCCCAAACATCGAATGCCACCCGAAAAAGTTGGGGTCTGCATTTAGGTTTTTATATGATTAGTACGGAGGTTTGAGACTTAGTATTTTTTTTCGGCTATGGTATGCCTCATATATTTTATATGGGACATGTGATGTTATAAGTTGGTAGATCATTAAAAGTCAAAGTAAATTCCAAATTAAGTGATGTGGTTCAAATTATTAACATTTCACCGCTAAGATGTTCAACTCACCGACGAGATACGAAAGAAATTGCTTTTAGTTGGCCAGCATCACCGAGCACTGTAATGCAAAAGCTTCAATACTAGCAGACATGAATACATCTTCTTCTAATCAAAATCATCAACTTATTGCACTTTGGTTTGCCCCTTGAGCCCCCCAAACATCCAATACCATCAAGAAAAACTCGGGCCAACATTTAGGTTTATGATTAGAACGAAGGTTTGAGACTTGGTATTTTTTTGGCCATGATATATATGTCTTGTACATTTTATATGCTACATTTAACGTCACAAGTCAATAGGGCATTAAAATTAAGTCCAAATTATTAGTATTTTGCCGATAAGATGTACATCTCACCGGCGAGATACGAAAAATATTTTTTTTAGAAGAAAACACCTCCGAACACTGTCACACAAAAGCTTCAATTGGGGTAGATATGAATACCTCTTCATCAAATCAAAAGCATTAACTTATTGCACACTGGTCAGCCCCTGGAGCCCCCAAACATCTAATGGCACGTAGGAAAATTGGGACCAATACTTAGGTTTTTTTATGATTAATACGGAGGTTTGAGACTTGGTATTTTTTTGGCCATGGTATGCCTCGTATATTTTCTATGAGACATTTGATATCAAAAGTCGATAAGACATTGAAAGTTAAAGTAAATTCCAAATTAAGTGATGTAGTTCAAATTATTAGCATCTTGTCGGTAAGATGTATATCTCACCGGCGAGATATAAAAGAAATTTTTTTTTTTTAAAGAAACACCTCCGAACACTATCACACAAAGGCTTTAACTTAGGTAGACATGAATACCTCTTCATCAAATAAAAAGCATCAATTTATTACACACTGGTCAGCCCCTAGAGCCCCCAAACATCGAATGCCACCCGAGAAAATTGGGGTCAGCATTTAGGTTTTTATATGATTACTATGGAGGTTTGAGACTTTGTATTTTTTCGGCTATGGTATGCCTCATATATTTTATATGGTACATTTGATGTTATAAGTTGATAGGGCATTAAAAGTAACAGTAAATTCCAAATTAAGTGATGTAGCTCAAATTATTAGCATCTCGCCGGTAAGATGTACATCTCACCGGTGATATACATAAGAAAGTTTTTCTGGAAGGAAACACCTCCGAACACTGTCACACAAAAGCTTCAATTCAGGTAGACATGAATACATCTTCATAAAATTGAATGTATCAACTCATTGTACTCTGGTCAGCCCCTTAGGGCCCAAAACATCCAATGCCACCTAGGAAAATTGAGTCAACCATTTAGGTTTTTATATGATTAGTACAGAAATTTGAGACTTGGTATTTTTTCGGCCATGGTATACCTCGTACATTTTATATGGGACATTAAATGTCATAAGTTGGTAGGGCATTAAAAATCAAAGTAAATTCCAAATTCAGTGATGTAATTCAAATTATTAGCATCTCGCCGGTAAGATGTACATCTCACCGGCGAAATACGAAAGATTTATTTTTTTCTTAAGGAAACACCTACGAACACTGTCACACAAAGGTTTCAATTCAGGTAGACATAAATACATCTTCATCAAATAAAAAACATCAACTTATTGCATGCTGGTCAGCCCCTAGAGCCCCCAAAATCCAATGCAACCCAAAAAAATTGGGGCCACATTTTGATTTTTATATAATTAATACGGAAGTTTGAGACTTAGTATTTTTTTGACTATGGTATGCCTCGTATATGGGACGTTTGATTTTATAAGTCGGTAAGACATTAAAAGTCAAAGTAAATTCCAATTTAAGTGATGTAGTTGAAATTTAGCATCTCGCTGGGAAGATGTACAACTCACCGGCGAGATACGAAAGAAAATTATTTTAGAAGACTGCCATACAAAGGCTTCAATTCAGGCAGACATGAATATCTCTTCGTCAAATCAAAAGCATCAACTTATTGTACATTGGTCAACCATTGGAGCCCCCAAGTATCCAATGTCACGCAGGATAATTGGGGTCAGCATTTAGGTTTTAATATAATAAGTATAGAGGTTTGGGATTTAGAATTTTTTTGACTATGGTATGCCTCGTATATTTTCTATGGGACATTTGATGTCATAAGTCAATAGGGCATTAAAAGTAAAAGTAAATTCAAAATTAAGTGATGTGGTTCAAATTATTAGCATATCGACGGTAAGATATACATCTCACCGGCGAGATACGAAAGATATTTATTTTAGAAGCCAAACACCTATGAACACAGATACACAAACGCTTCAATTCAGATAGAGATGGGTGCCTCTTCATCAAATCAAAAGCATCAACTTATTGCACACTGGTCAGTCCTTGGAGCCCCAAAACATCCAATGTCACCCAAGAAAATTTGGGTCAGTATTTAGGTTCTAATATGATTAGTACGGAGGTTTGAAACTTGGTATTTTTTCGGCCTTGGTATGCCTCGTATATTTTATATGGGACATTTGATATCACAAGTCCATAAGGCATTAAAAATCAAAGTAAATTCCAAATTAAGTTATGTAGTTCAAATTATTAGAATCTCGCCGGTAAGATGTATATCTCACTGGCAATTATGAAAGATAATTTTTAGGAATGAAACACCTCCGAACATTGTCACACTAAAGCTTCAATTCAGGTAGACATGAATACCTCTTCATCAAATCAAAAACATCAACTTATTGCACACTGGTCAACCCCCTGGAGCCCCCAAACATCTAATGCCACTTAGGAAAATTAGGGCCAACACTTAGGTTTTTATATGATTAGTACGGAGGTTTGAGACTTTGTATTTTTTGACCATGATATGCCTCGTACATTTTATATACGACATTTAATGTCATAAGTCAGTAGGGCATTAAAAGTCAAAGTAGATTCCAAATTAATTGATGTAGTTCAAATTATTAGCATCTTACTGGTAAGAAGTATATCTCACAGGCGAGATACGAAAGATTTTTTTTTTTTTTTTGAAAGAAAATCTCTGAACAGTGTCACACAAAGACTTGAACTCAGGTAGACTTGAATACCTCTTCATCAAATAAAAAGCATCAATTTATTACACACTGGTCAGCCCCTAGAGCCCCCAAACATCGAATGTCACCCGAGAAAATTGGGGTCGGCATTTAGGTTTTTATATGATTAGTACGGAGGTTTGAGACTTAGTATTTTTTCGGCTACGGTAGGCCTCATATATTTTATATGGGACATTTGATGTTATAAGTTGATAGATCATTAAAAGTCAAAGTAAATTCCAAATTAAGTGATGTAGTTCAAATTATTAACATTTCAGCGGTAAGATGTACAACTCACTGACGAGATACGAAAGAAATTCTTTTTAGTTGGCAAGCATCTCCGAACACTGTAACGCAAAAGCTTCAATACAGGCAAGCATGAATACCTCTTCTTCAAATCAAAATCATCAACTTATTGCACTTTGGTTTGCCCCTGGAGCCCCCCAAACATCCAATGCCATCAAGAAAAATTGGGGCCAACATTTAGGTTTATGATTAGGACGGAGGTTTGAGACTTGGTATTTTTTTGGCCATGGTATATATGTCTTGTACATTTTATATGCTACATTTAATGTCACAAGTCAATAGGGCATTAAAAGTTAAGTCCAAATTATTAGCATCTTGCCGATAAGATGTACATCTCACCGGCAAGATACGGAAAATATTTTTTTTAGAAGGAAACACCTACGAACACTATCACATAAAAGCTTCAATTCGGGTAAACATAAATACCTCTTCATCAAATCAAAAGCATTAACTTATTGCACACTGGTCAGCCCTTGGAGCCCCCAAATATCTAATGCCACGTAGGAAAATTGGGACCAACACTTAGGTTTTTTTATGAGTAGTACGGAGGTTTGAGACATGGTATTTTTTCGGCCATGGTATGCCTCGTATATTTTCTATGAGACATTTGATATCATCAATCATTAGGGCATTAAAATTAAAGTAAATTCCAAATTAAGTGATGTAGATCAAATTATTAGCATCTCGCCGGTAAGATGTACATCTCACCGGCGATATACGAAAGAAATTTTTTTTATAAGGAAACTCCTCCAAACACTGTCACACAAAAGCTTCAATTCAAGTAGACAAGAATACCTCTTCATGAAATCAAAAGAATCTTGTTGCACACTAGTCAGTCCCTGAAGGCTCCAAACATCCAATGCCACCTAGGAAAATTGGGTCTAACATTTAGGTTTTTATATGATTAGTACAGAAGTTTTAGACTTGGTTTTTTTTGGGCCATGGTATATGCCTCGTACATTTTATATGGAACATTAAATGTCATAAGTCGGTTGGTCATTAAAAGTCAAAGTAATTTTCAAATTAAGTGATGTAATTCAAATTATTAGCAACTCGCCGATAAGATGTGCATCTCACTGGCGAGATAAGGAAACTCCTCCGAACACCGTCACACCCAAAGCTTCAATTCAGGTAGACATGAATACCTCTCCATCAAATCGAAAGTATCAACTTATTGCACTTTGGTCAGTCCCTTAAGGCCCCAAACATCCAATGCCACCCACTTAAATTGAGTCAAACATTTAGGTTTTTATTGATTAGTACAGAAGTTTGAGACTTGGTATTTTATCGACCATCGTATGTCTCGTGTATTTTATATAGGACATTAAATGTCATAAGCCGGTAGGACATTAAAAATCAAAGTAAATTTTGAATTAAGTGATGTAATTCAAATTATTAGCATCTCGCCGGTAAGATGTACATTTCACCGGCGAAATACGAAAGATTTTTTTTTTTTTTAAGGAAACACCTACGAACACTGTCACACAAAGGTTTCAATTCAGGTAGACATAAATACATCTTTATGAAATAAAAAACATCAACTTATTGCATGCTGGCGGTCAGCCCCTAGTGCCCCCAAAGATCAAATGCCACCCGAAAAAATTGGGGCCAACATTTTGGTTTTTATATAATTAATACGGAAGTTTGAGACTTAGTATTTTATCGACTATGGTATGCCTCGAATATGGGACTTTTGATTTTATAAGTCGGTAGGGTATTAAAAGTCAAAGTACATTCCAATTTAAATGATGTAGTTCAAATTTAGTTTCTCGCCGGGAAGATATACAACACACCGGCGAGATACGAAAGAAAATTATTTTAGAAGACTGTCACACAAAGACTTCAATTCAGGTAGACGTGAATTTATCTTCGTCAAATCAAAAGCATCAAGTTATTGTACATTGGTCAACTTATTGGAGTTCAAATTATTAGCATATCGACGATAAGATGTACATCTCACCGGCGAGATACGAAAGATATTTACTGTAGAAGCCAAACACCTTTGAACCCAGACTCCCAGACTCCCAAATGCTTCAATTCAGGTAGACATAGATACCTCTTCATCAAATTGAATGCATCAACTTATTGCACACTGGTCAGCCCTTGGAGCCCCCAAATATCCAATGTCACCCAGAAAAATTGGGGCCAACATTTAGGTTTTTTTATAATTAGTACGGAGGTTTGAAACTTGGTATTTTTTCGGCCATGGTATGCCTCGTACATTTATATGGGACATTTGATGTCACAAGTCCATAGGGCATTAAAAGTCAAAGTAAATTCCAAATTAAGTGATGTGGTTCAAATTATTAGAATCTCGCCGGTAAGATATATATCTCACTGGCAAGATACGAAAGATATTTTTTAAGAATGAAACACCTCCGAACATTGTCACACAAGAGCTTCAATTCAGGTAGACATGAATACCTCTTCATCAAATAAAAAACTTCATCTTATTGTACACTGGTCACCCCTTGGAGCCCCCTAACATCCAATGCCACTTAGAAAAATTGGGGCCAACATTTGGGTTTTTATATGATTAGTACAGAGTTTTGAGACTTTGTATTTTTCGGTCATGGTATGCCTCGTACATTTTATATACGAAATTTAATGTCAAAAGCTAGTAGGGCATTAAAAGTCAAAGTTAATTCCAAATTAATTGATGTAGTTCAAATTATTAGCATCTCGCTGGTAAGATGTATATCTCACCGGCGAGATACGAAATTTTTTTTTTTTTTTTTGAAAGAAACACCTCCGAACAATGTCACACAAAGGCTTTAACTCAGGTAGACATGAATACCTCTTCATCAAATAAAAAACATCAATTTATTACACACTGGTCAGCCCTTAGAGCCCCCAAACATCGAATGCCACCTGAAAAAGTTGGGGTCTGCATTTAGGTTTTTATATGATTAGTACGGAGGTTTGAGACTTAGTATTTTTTTTAGCTACGATATGCCTCATATATTTTATATGGGACATGTGATGTTATAACTTGGTAGATCATTAAAAGTCAAAGTACATTCCAAATTAAGTGATGTAGTTCAAATTATTAACATTTCACCGCTAAGATGTTCAACTCACCGACGAGATACGAAAGAAATTGCTTTTAGTTGGCCAGCATCACCGAGCACTGTAACGCAAAAGCTTCAATACTAGCAAACATGAATACATCTTCTTCTAATCAAAATCATCAGCTTATTGCACTTTGGTTTGCCCCTTGAGCCCCCCAAACATCCAATGCCATCAAGAAAAATTGGGGCCAAGATTTAGGTTTATGATTAGAACGAAGGTTTGAGACTTGGTATTTTTTTGGCCATGGTATATATGTCTTGTACATTTTATATGCTACATTTAATGTCACAAGTCAATAGGGCATTAAAATTAAGTCCAAATTATTAGCATTTTGCCGATAAGATGTACATCTCACCGGCGAGATACGAAAAATATTTTTTTTAGAAGGAAACACCCCCGAACACTGTCATACAAAAGCTTCAATTCGGGTAGACATGAATACCTCTTCATCAAATCAAAAGCATTAACTTATTGCACACTGGTCAGCCCCTGGAGCCCCCAAACATCTAATGCCACGTAGGAAAATTGGGACCAATACTTAGGTTTTTTTATGATTAATACGGAGGTTTGAGACTTGGTATTTTTTTGGCCATGGTATGCCTCGTATATTTTCTGTGAGACATTTGATATCAAAAGTCGATAAGACATTGAAAGTTAAAGTAAATTCCAAATTAAGTGATGTAGTTCAAATTATTAGCATCTTGCCGGTAAGATGTATATCTCACCGGCGAGATATAAAAGAATATTTTTTTTTTAAAGAAACACCTCCGAACACTATCACAGAAAGGCTTTAACTTAGGTAGACATGAATACCTCTTCATCAAATAAAAATCATCAATTTATTACACACTGGTCAGCCTCTAGAGCCCCCAAACATCGAATGCCACCCGAGAAAATTGGGGTCAGCATTTAGGTTTTTATATGATTAGTACGGAGGTTTGAGAGCTTGTATTTTTTCGGCTATGGTATGCCTCATATATTTTATATGGTACATTTGATGTTATAAGTTGGTAGATAATTAAAAATCAAAATAAATTCCAAATTAAATGATGTAGTTCAAATTATTAGCATTTCGCCGGTAAGATGTACATCTAACCAGTGATATACGAAAGAAATTTTTTGTAGAAGAAAACACCTCCGAAAATTGCCACACAAAAGCTTCAATTCAGGTAGAAATAAATACCTCTTCATCAAATCAAAAGCATCAAATTTTTGCACACTGGTCAGCCCCTGAAGGCCCCAAACATCCAATGCAACCTAGGAAAGTTGGGTCTAACATTTAGATTTTTAGATGATTACTACAGAAGTTTTACACTTGTTATTTTTGGGCCATGGTATATGCCTTATACATTTTATATGGAACATTAAATGTCATAAGTTGGTAGGGCATTAAAAGTCAAAGTAAATTCCAAATTAAGTGATGTAGTTCAAATTATTAGCATCTCGCCAGTAAGATGTGCATCTCACTGCCGAGATATGGAAACACCTCCGAACACTGTCACACAAATGCTTCAATTCAGGTAGACATGAATACTTCTCCATCAAATTAAAAGTATCAACTTATTGCACTCTGGTCTGCCCCTTAAGGCCCCAAATATTCAATGCCACCAAGGAAAATTGAGTCAAACATTTAGGTGTTTATATGATTAGTACAGAAGTTTGAGACTTGGTACTTTTTCAGTCATGGTATGCCTCATACTTTTTATATGGAACAGTAAATGTCATAAGTGGGTAGGGCATTAAAAATCAAAGTAAATTCTAAATTAAGTGATGTAATTCAAATTATTAGCATCTCGCCGATAAGATGTACATCTCACCGATGAAATACGAAAGATTTGTTTTTTTCTTAAAGACACACCTACGAATACTGTCACACAAAGGTTTCAATTCACGTAGACATAAATACATCTTCATCAAATAAAAAACATCAACTTATTACATGCTGGTCAGCCCCTAGAGCCCCCAAACATCTAATGCCACCCGAACAAATTGGGGCCAACATTTTGATTTTTATATAATTAATACGATAGTTTGAGACTTAGTATTTTTTTGACTATGGTATGCCTCGTTTATGGGACATTTGATTTTATAAGTCAGTAGGACATTAAAAGTCAAAGTATATTCCAATTTAAGTGATGTAGTTCAAATTTAGCATCTCACCTGGAAGATGTACAACTCACCGGTGAGATACGAAAGAAAATTATTTTAGAAGACTGTGACACAAAGGCTTCAATTCAGGCAGACGTAAATTTATCTTCGTCAAATCAAAAGCATCAACTTATTGTACATTGGTCAGCTATAGGAGCCCCCGAATATCTAATGTCACGCAGGAAAATTGGGGCCAGCATTTAGGATTTTATACAATAAGTACAGAGGTTTGGGATTTGGTATTTTTTTGATCATGGTATGCCTCGTACATTTTCTATGGGACATTTGATGTCATAAGTCGATAGGGCATTAAAAGTAAAAGTAAATTCCAAATTAAGTGATGTAGTTCAAATTATTAGCATATCGACGATAAGATTTACAACTCACCAACGAGATACGAAAGTTATTTGTTTTAAAAGCCAAACACCTATGAAAACAGACACCCAAACGCTTCAATTTAGGTAGACATGGATACCTCTTCATCAAATCAAAAGCATCAACTTATTGCACACTGGTCAATCCTTGGTGCCCCCAAACAGCCAATGTCCCCCAGGAAAATTGGGGCCAGCATTTGAGTTATTATATGATTAGTACGAAGGTTTGAAACTTGGTATTTTTTCGGCCATGGTATGCCTCGTACATATTATATGAGACATTTGATGTCACAAGTCCATAGGGCATTAAAAGTCAAAGTAAATTCCAAATTAAGTGATGTAGTTCAAATTATTAGAATCTCGCGAAAGAAATTTTTTTAGAGTTTCACTTTCGTATATTGTCACACAAAAGCTTCAATTCAGGTAGACATGAATACCTCTTCATCAAATCAAAAACATCAACTTATTGCACATTGGTCAACCCCTGGAGCCCCAAAACATCCAATGTCACTTAGGAAAATTGGGGCCAACACTTAGGTTTTTATATGATTAGTACGGAGGTTTGAGACTTTGTATTTTTAGGCCATGGTATGCCTCGTACATTTTATATATGACATTTAATGTCATAAGTTAGTAGGGCATTAAAAGTTAAAGTAAATTTCAAATTAATTGATGTAGTTCAAATTATTAGCATCTCGCTGGTAAGATGTATATCTCACCGGAGAGATACGAAAGAAATTTTTTTTTTTGAAAGACACCTCTGAACACTGTCACACAAAGGCTTTAACTCATGTAGACATGAATACCTCTTCATCAAAGAAAAAACATCAATTTATTACACACTGGTTGGCCCCTAGAGCCCCCAAACATCGAATGCTACTCGAGAAAATTGGGGTTAGCATTTAGGTTTTTATATGATTAGTACGAAGGTTTGAGACTTAGTATTTTTTTGGCTATGGTATGCCTCATATATTTTATATGGGACATTTGATGTTATAAGTTGGTAGAGCATTAAAAGTCAAAGTAAATTCCAAATTAAGTGATGTAGTTCTAATTAGTAATATTTCACCGGTAAGATATACAACTCACCGACGAGATACAAAAGAAATTCTTTTTAGTTGGCAAGCGTCTCCGAACACTGTAACGCAAAAGCTTCAATACAGGCAGGCATGAATACCTCTTCTTCAAATCAAAATCATCAACTTATTGTACTTTGGTCTATCTCTGGAGCCCCCCAAACATTCAATGCCATCAAGGAAAATTGGGGCTAACATTTAGGTTTATAATTAGGACGTAGGTTTGGGACTTGATATTTTTTTGCCCATGGTATATATGTCTTGTACATTTTATATGCTACATTTAATGTCACAAGTCAATGGGGCATTAAAATTTAAGTCTAAATTGTTAGCATCTTGCCGATAAGATGTACATCTCACCAGCGAGATATGAAAAATATTTTTTTTAGAAGGAAATACCTCCGAACACTGTCACACAAAAGCTTCAATTCTGG
The DNA here is from genome assembly GCF_018873765.1 of Telopea speciosissima. Lineage (NCBI taxonomy): Eukaryota > Viridiplantae > Streptophyta > Magnoliopsida > Proteales > Proteaceae > Telopea > Telopea speciosissima. Next base: position 27,306 of record NW_025317450.1, read on the forward strand.
TAGACATGAATACCTCTTCAACAAATCAAATGCATTAACTTATTGCACATTGGTCAGCCCCTGGAGCCCCCAAACATCTAATGCCACGTAGGAAAATTGGGACCAACACTTAGGTTTTTTTATGATTAGTACGGAGGTTTGAGACTTGGTATTTTTTCGGCCATGGTATGCCTCGTATATTTTCTATGAGACATTTGATATCATAAGTCGATAGGGCATTAAAAGTTTAAAAAAATTCTAAATTAAATGATGTAGTTCAAATTATTAGCATCTCGCCGATAAGATGTACATCTCACCTGCGATATACAAAAGAAATTTTTTTAGAAGGAAACACCTCCAAACACTGTCATACAAAAGCTTTAATTCAGGTCGACATGAATACCTTTTCATGAATTGAAAAGCATCAACTTGATGCACACTGGTCAGTCCCTGAAGGCCCCAAACATCCAATGCCACCTAGGAAAATTGGGTCTAACATTTAGGTTTTTATATGATTAGTGCAAAAATTTTAGATTTGGTATCTTTTGGGCCAAGGTATATGCCTCGTACAATTTATATGGAACATTAAATGTCATAAGTCGGTAGGGCATTAAAAGTCAAAGTAAATTCCAAATTGAGTGATGTAGTTCAAATTATTAGCATCTCGCCGGTAAGATGTGCATCTCACTGGCGAGATAAGGAAACGCCTCCGAACACTGTCACACAAAAGCTTCAATTCAGGTAGACAAGAATACCTCTCCATCAAATCAAAAGTATCAACTTGTTGCACTCTGGTGAGCCCCTTAAGGCCCCAAACATTTAATGCCACCTAGGAAAATTGAGTCAAACATTTAGGTTTTTATATGATTAGTACAGAAGTTTGAGACTTGGTATTTTTTCGACCATGGCATGCCTCGTACATTTTATATGGGACATTAAATGTCATAAGTCGGTAGGGCATTAAAAATCAAAGTAAATTCCAAATTAAGTGATGTAATTCAAATTATTAGCATCTCGCCGGTAAGATGTACATCTCACCGGCGAAGTACGAAAGATTTGTTTTTTTTTTAAAGGAAACACCTATGAACACTGTCACACAAAGGTTTCAATTCAGGTAGATACATATTCATCAAATAAAAAACATCAACTTATTGCATGCTGGTCAGCCCCTAGAGCCCCCAAACATCCAATGCCACCCGAAAAAATTTGGGCCAACATTGTGGTATTCATATAATTAATACAAAATTTTGAGACTTTGTATTTTTTCGACTATGGTATGTCTCGTTTATGGGACGTTTGATTTTATAAGTCGGTAGGACATTAAAAGTCAAAGTAAATTCCAATTAAAATGATGTAGTTTAAATTTAGCATCTTGCTGGGAAGATGTACAACTCACCGACGAGATACGATAGAAAATTATTTTAGAAGACTGTCACACAAAGGCTTTAATTCAGGTAGACGTGAATTTCTATTCCTCAAATCAGAAGCATCAACTTATTGTACATTGGTCAGCTATAGGAGCCTCCAAATATCCAATGTCACGTAGGAAAATTGGGGCCAGCATTTAGGTTTTGATACACTAAGTACAGAGGTTTGGGATTTGGTATTTTTTGGATCATGGTATGCCTCATACATTTTCAATGGGACATTTGATATCATAAGTCGATAGGGCATTAAAAGTAAAAGTAATCTCCAAATTAAATGACGTAGTTCAAATTATTAGTATATCGACAATAAGATGTACATCTCACCGGCGAGATACAAAAGATATTTATTTTAGAAGCCAAACACCTATGAACACAGACACCCAAATGCTTCAATTCAGGTTGACATGGATACCTCTTCATCAAATCAAAAGCATCAACTTATTTCACACTGGTCAACCCTTGGAGCCCCAAACATCCAAAGTCACCCATGAAAATTGGGGTCAGCATTTAGGTTTTTAAATGATTAGTACGGATATTTGAAACTTGGTATTTTTTCGACCATGGTATGTCTCGTACAATTTATATGGGACATTTGATGTCACAAGTCTGTAGGGCATTAAAAGTCAAAGCAAATTCCAAATTAAGTGATTTAGTTCAAATTATTAGAATCTTGCAGGTAAGATGTATGTCTCACTGGCAAGATACGAAAGATATTTTTTAAGAATGAAACACCTCCGAACATTTTCACACAAAAGCTTCAATTCAGGTAGACATGAATACCTCTACATCAAATAAAAAACATCAACTTATTGTGCACTGGTCAACCCCTGGAGCCCCCAAACATCTAATGCCACTTATGAAAATTGGAGCCAACACTTAGGTTTTTATATGATTAGTACGGAGGTTTGAGACTTTGCATTTTTCGGCCATGGTATGCCTCGTACATTTTATGTACAACATTTAATGTCATAAGTTAGTAGGGCATTAAAAGTCCAAGTAAATTTCAAATTAATTGATGTAGTTCAAATTATTAGCATTTCGCTGGTAAGATGTATATCTCACCGGCGAGATACGAAAGAATTTTTTTTTTTTGAAATAAACACCTCCGAACACTGTCACATAAAGGGTTAAACTCAGGTAGACCTGAATACCTCTTAATCAAATAAAAAGCATCAATTTATATGGGATATTTGATGTTATAAGTTGGTAGATCATTAAAAGTCAAAGTAAATTCAAAATTAAGTGATGTAGTTCAAATTATTAACATTTCACCGGTAAGATGTACAACTCACCGAAGAGATACGAAAGAAATTTTTTTAGCTGGCAAGCATCTCCGAACATTGTAATGCAAAAGCTTCAATACAGCCAAACATGAATACCTCTTCTTCAAATCTAAATCATTAACTTATTGCACTTTGGTTTTCCCCTGGAATACCCCAAACATCCAATGCCGCCAAGGAAAATTAGGGCCAACATTTAGGTTTATGATTAGGACGGAGGTTTGAGACTTGTTATTTTTTCGGCCATGGTATATATGTCTTGTACATTTTATATGCTACATTTAATGTCACAATTGAATAGGGCATTAAAAGTTAAGTCCAAATTATTAGCATCTTGCCGATAAGATGTACATCTCACCGGCGAGATACAAAAAATATTATTTTTTAGAAGGAAACACCTCCGAACACTGTCACACAAAAGCCTTAATTCGGGTAGACATGAATACCTCATCATCAAATCTGCACACTGGTCAGCCCTTGGAGCCCCCAAACATCTAATGCTACGTTGGAAAATTGGGACCTACACTTAGGTTGTTTTATGATTAGTACGGAGGTGTGAGAGTTGGTATTTTTTCAGCCATTGTATGCCTCGTATATTTTTTATGAGACATTTGATATCATAAGTTGATAGGGCATTAAAAGTTAAAGTAAATTCCAAATTAAGTGATGTAGTTTAAATTATTAGCATCTTACCGGCAAGATGTACATCTAACCGCCGATATACAAAAGAAAGTTTTTTTAGAAGGAAAAACCTTCGAACACTGTCACATAAAAGCATCAATTTAGGTAGACATGAATACCTCAACATCAAATCAAAAGCATCAACTTGTTGCACACTGGTCACCCCCTGAAGGCCCCAAACATCCAATGCCACTTAGGAAAATTGGGTCTAACTTTAGGTTTTTATATGATTAGTACAGAAGTTTTAGACTTGGTATTTTTTATGCCATGGTATATGCCTCATACAATTTATATGGAACATTAAATGTCATAAGTCGGTAAGGCATTAAAAATCAAAGTAAATTTTAAATTTAGTGATGTAATTCAAATTATTAGCATCTCGTCGGTAAGATGTACATCTCACCGATGAAATATGAAAGATTTATTTTTTTTTAAAGGAAACACCTACAAACACTGTCACACAAAGGTTTCAATTCAGGTAGACATAGATACATCTTCATCAAATAAAAAACATCAACTAATTGCATATTGGTCAGCCTCTAGAGCCCCCAAACATCTAGTGTCACCCTGAAAAATTAGGGCCAATATTTTGGTTTTTATATAATTAATACGGAAGTTTGAGACTTAGTATTTTTTGGACTATGGTATACCTTGTATATGGGACGTTTGATTTTATAAGTCAGTAGGACATTAAAAGTCAAATTAAATTCCAATTGAAGTGATGTAGTTCAAATTTAGCATCTTGCCGGGAAGACGTATATTTCACCAGCGAGATACGAAAGAAATTTTTTTTTTTTTGAAAGAAACACCTCCAAACACTGTCACATAAAGGCTTTAACTCAGGAAGACATGAATACCTCTTTATCAAACAAAAAACATCAATTTATTACACACTGGTCAGCCCCTAGAGCCCCCAAACATTGAATGACACCCGAGAAAATTAGGGTCGGCATTTAGGTTTTTATATGATTAGTACGGAGGTTTGAGACTTAGTATTTTTTTGGCTACGGTAGGCCTCATATATTTTATATGGGACATTTGATGTTATAAGTTGATAGATCATTAAAAGTCAAAGTAAATTCCAAATTAAGTGATGCAGTTCAAATTATTAACATTTCACCGGTAAGATGTACAAGTCACCGACGAGATACAAAAGAAATTCTTTTTAGTTGGCAAGCATCTCCGAACACTATAACACAAAAGGTTCAATATAGGCAAACATGAATTCCTCTTCTTCAAATCAAAATCATCAATTTATTGCACTTTGGTCTGCCCTGAAGCGCCCCAAACATCCAATGCCATCAAAGAAAATTGGGGCCAACATTTAGGTTTATGATTAGGATGGAGGTTTGAGACTTGGTTTTTTTTTGGCCATGGTATATATGTCTTGTACATTTTATATGCTACATTTAATGTCACAAGTCAATAGGGCATTAAAAGTTAAGTCCAAATTATTAGCAACTTGCTGATAAGATGTACATCTCACCGGCAAGATACAAAAAATATTTTTTTTAGAAGGAAACACCTCCGAACACTGTCTCACAAAAGCTTCATTTCGGGTAGACATGAATACCTCTTCATCAAATCATAAGCATTAACTTTTTGCACACTGGTTAGCCCCTGGAGCCCCCAAAAATCTAATGCCACGTAGGAAAATTGGGACCAACACTTAGGTTTTTTTTATGATTAGTATGGAGGTCTGAGACTTGGTATTTTTTCGGCCAAGGTATGCCTCGTATATTTTTTATGAGACATTTGATATCATAATTCGATAGGGCATTAAAAGTAACAGTAAATTCCAAATTAAGTGATGTGGTTCAAATTATTAGCATCTCGCCGGTAAGATGAACATCTCACCGGTGATATACATAAGAAAGTTTTTTTAGAAGGAAACACCTCCAAACACTGTCACACAAAAGCTTCAATTCAGGTAGACATGAATATCTCTTCATCAAATCAAAATCATAAACTTGTTGCATACTAGTCAGCCCCTAAAGGCCCCAAACATCTAATGCCACCTAGGAAAATTGGGTCTAACATTTAGGTTTAAATATGATTAGTACAGAAGTTTTAAACTTGGTATTTTTTGGGCCATGGTATATGCCTCATACATTTTATATGGAACATTAAATGTCATAAGTCGGTAGGGCATTAAAAGTCAAAGTAAATTCCAAATTAAGTGATGTAGTTTAAATTATTAGCATCTCACCGGTAAGATGTGCATCTCACTGGCGCGATAAGGAAACACCTCCGAACACTGTCACACAAAAGCTTCAATTCAGGTAGACATGAATACCTCTCCATCAAATCGAAAGTATCAACTTATTGCACTCTGGTCAGCCCCTTAAGGCCCCAAACATCCAATGCCACTTAGGAAAATTGAGTCAAACATTTAGATTTTTATATGATTAGTACAGAAGTTTAAGACTTGGTATTTTTTCGGCCATGGTATTCCTCGTACATTTTATATGGGACCTTAAATGTCATAAGTCGATAGGGCATTAAAAATCAAAGTAATTTCAAATTAAGTGATGTAATTCATATTATTAGCATCTCGCCAGTAAGATGTACATTTTAACGGCGAAATACGAAAGATTAGTTTTATTTTTTAAGAAAACACCTACGAACATTGTCACACAAAGGTTTCAATTTAGGTAGTCATAAATACATCTTCATCAAATATAAAATATCAACTTATTGCATGTTGGTCAGCCCCTAGAGCCCCCAAACATCCAATGCCACCCGTAAAAATGGGACCCAACATTTTGATTTTTATATAATTAATACAGAAGTTTGAGAGTTTGTATTTTTTCGACTACGGTATGCCTCATATATGGCACGTTTGATTTTATAAGTCGGTACGACATTAAAAGTTAAAGTAAATTTCAATTTAAGTGATGTAGTTCAAATTTAGCATCTCGCCGGGAAGATGTACAACTCCCCTACGAGATGTGAAATAAAATAATTTTAAAAGACTGTCACACAAGGGCTTCAATTCAGGTAGACATTAATTTCTCTTCGTCAGATCTAAAGCATCAACTTATTGTGCATTGGTCAGCCATAGGAGCCCCCAAATATCCAATGTCACGCAGGAAAATTGGGGCCAGCATTTAGATTTTTATACAATAAGTACAGAGATTTGGGATTTGGTATTTTCTCAGTCATGGTACGCCTCGTATATTTTCTATGGGACATTTGATGTCATAAGTCGATATGGCATTAAAATTAAAAGTAAATTCAAAATTAAGTGATGTAGTTCAAATTGTTAGCATATCGACGATAAGATGTACATCTCACCGGCGAGATACGAAAGATATTTATTTTAGAAGCCAAACATCTATGAACACAGACACCCAAATGGTTCAATTCAGGAAGACATGGATATCTCTTCATCAAATCAAAAGCATCAATTTATTGCACACTGGTCAACCCCTGGAGCCCCCAAACATCCAATGCCACTTAGGAAAATTAGGGCCAACACCTAGGTTTTTATATGATTAGTACGGAGGTTTGAGACTTTGTATTTTTCGGCCATGGTATGCCCCATTATTTATATATACGACATTTAATGTCATAAGTCAGTAGGGAAGTAAAAGTCAAAGTAAATTCCAAATTAATTGTTGTAGTTCAAATTATTAGCATCTCGCTGGTAAGATGTATATCTCACCGGCGAGATACGAAAGAATTTTTTATTTTTTGAAAGAAACACCTCCGAACACTATCACACAAAGGCTTTAACTCAGGTAGACATGAATACCTCTTCATCAAATAAAAAGCATCAATTTATTACACACTGGTCAGCCCTTAGAGCCCCAAACATCAAATGTCACCCGAGAAAATTGGGGTCAGCATTTAGGTTTTTATATGATTAGTACGGAGGTTTGAGACTTAGTATTTTTTCGGCTATGGTATGCCTCATATATTTTATATGGAATATTTGATATTATAAGTTGGTAGATCATTAAAAGTCAAAGTAAATTCCAAATTAAGTGATGTATTTCAAATTATTAACATTTCACCGGTAAGATGTACAACTCATCGACGAGATACGAAAGAAATTCTTTTTAGTTGGCAAGCGTTTCCGAACACTGTAACGCAAAAGCTTTAATACAGGCAGGCATGAATACCTCTTCTTCAAATCAAAATCATCAACTTATTGCACTTTGGTTTGCCCCTAGAGCCCCCCAAACATCCAATGCCATCAAGAAAAATTGGGGCCAACATTTAGGTTTATGATTAGGACGGAGGTTTGAGACTTGGTAATTTTTTGGCCATGGTATATATGTCTTGTACATTTTATATGCTACATTTAATGTCACAAGTCAATAGGGCATTAAAAGTTAAGTCCAAATTATTAGCATTTTGCCGATAAGATGTACATCTTACCAGTGAGATACGAAAAATATTTTTTTTAGAAGGAAACACCTCCGAACACTATGACATAAAAGCTTCAATTCGGGTAGACATGAATGCCTATTCATCCAATCAAAAACATTAACTTATTGTACACAGGTCAGCCCCTAGAGCCCCCAAATATCTAATGCCACGTAGGAAAATTGGGACCAACACTTAGGTTTTTTTAGGAGTAGTACGGAGGTTTGAGACGTGATATTTTTTTGGCCATGGTATGCCTCGTATATTTTCTATGAGACATTTGATATCATAAGTCGATAGGGCATTAAAAGTTAAAATAAATTCCAAATTAAGTGATGTAGTTCGAATTATTAGCATCTCGCCGGTAAGATGTATATCTCACCGACGATATACGAAAGAAATTTTTTTTAGAAGTAAACACCACCAAACTCTGTCACACAAAAGGTTCAATTCAGGTAGATAAGAATACCTCTTCATCAAATCAAAAGCATCTTGTTGCACACTGGTCAGTCCTTGAAAGCCCCAAACATCCAATGCCACTTTGGAAAATTGGGTCTAACGTTTAGGTTTTTATATGATTAGTACAGAAGTTTTAGACTTGGTATATTTTGGGCCATGGTATATGCCTCGTACATTTTATATGGAACATTAAATGTCATAAGTTTGTAGGTCATTAAAAGTCAAAGTAAATTCCAAATTAAGTGTTGTAATTCAAATTATTAGCATCTCACCGGTAAGATGTGCATCTCACTAGCGAGATAAGGAAACACCTCCGAACACTGTCACACAAAAGCTTCAATTCAGGTAGACATGAATACCTCTTCATAAAATCGAAAGTATCAACTCATTGCACTCTGGTCAGCCCCTTAAGGCCCAAAACATCCAATGCCACCTAGGAAAATTGAGTCAAACATTTAGGTTTTTATATGATTAGTACAGAAATTTGAGACTTGGTGTTTTTTCGGCCATGGTATACCTCGTGCATTTTATATGGGACATTAAATGTCATAAGTTGATAGGGCATTAAAAATCAAAGTAAATTCCAAATTAAGTGATGTAATTCAAATTATTAGCATCTCGCCGGTAAGATGTACATCTCACCGGTGAAATACAAAAGATTTATTTTTTTCTTAAGGAACACCTACGAACACTGTCACACAAAGGTTTCAATTTAGGTAGGCATAAATACATCTTCATTAAATAAAAAACATCAACTTATTGCATGCTGGTCAGCCCTTAGAGCCCCCAAAATCTAATGCCACCCGAAAAAATTGGGGCCAACATTTTGATTTTTATATAATTAATACGTAAGTTTGAGGCTTAGTATTTTTTCGACTATGGTATGCCTCGTACATGAGACGTTTGATTTTATAAGTCGGTAGGACATTAAAAGTCAAAGTAAATTCCAATTTAAGTGATGTAGTTCAAATTTAGCATCTCGCTAGGAAGATGTACAATTCACCGGCGAGATACGAAAGAAAATTATTTTAGAAGACTATCATACAAAGGGTTCAATTCAGGCAGACATGAATTTCTCTTCGTCAAATCAAAAGCATCAACTTATTGTACATTGGTCAACCATAGGAGCCCCCAAATATCCAATGTCAAGCAAGATAATTGGGGCCAGCATTTAGGTTTTTATATAATAAGTACAGAGGTTTGGGATTTGGTATTTTTTCGATCATGGTATGCCTCGTACATTTTCTATGGGACATTTGATGTCATAAGTCAATAGGGCATTAAAAGTAAAAGTAAATTCAAAATTAAGTGATGTAGCTCAAATTATTAGCATATCCACGATAAGATATACATCTCACCGGTGAGATACGAAAGATATTTATTTTAGAAGCCAAACACCTATGAACATAGACACCCAAACGCTTCAATTCAGATAGACATGGATACCTCTTCATCAAATTGAAAGCATCAATTTATTGCACATTGGTCAGCCCTTGGAGCCCCCAAACATCCAATGTCACCCAGAAAAATTGGGGCCAACATTTAGGTTTTTATATAATTAGTATGGAGGTTTGAAACTTGGTATTTTTTTGGCTATGGTATGCCTCGTACATTTATATGGGACATTTGATGTCACAAGTCCATAGGGCATTAAAAGTCAAAATAAATTCCAAATTAAGTGATGTGGTTCAAATTATTAGAATCTCGCCGGTAAGATATATATCTCACTGGCAAGATACGAAAGATATTTTTTAAGAATGAAACACCTCCGAATATTGTCACATAAGAGCTTCAATTCAGGTAGACATGAATACCTCTTCATCAAATAAAAAACTTCATCTTATTGTACACTGGTCAACCCTTGGAGCCCCCAAACATCCAATGCCACTTAGGAAAATTGGGGCCAACATTTGGGTTTCTATATGATTAGTACGGAGTTTTGAGACTTTGTATTTTTCGATCATGGTATGCCTCGTACATTTTATATACGACATTTAATGTCATAAGCCAGTAGAGTATTAAAAGTTAAAGTTAATTCCAAATTAATTGATGCAGTTCAAATTATTAGCATCTCGCTGGTTAGATGTATATCTCACCGGCGAGATACAAAAGAAATTCTTTTTAGTTGGCAAGCGTCTCCGAACACTGTAACACAAAAGCTTCAATATAGGGATACATGAATACCACTTCTTCAAATAAAAATCATCAACTTATTGTACTTTGGTCTGCCTCTGGAGCCCCCCAAACATTCAATGCCATCAAGCAAAATTGGGGCTAACATTTAGGTTTATAATTAGGATGGAGGTTTGGGACTTGATATTTTTTTGCCCATTGTATATATGTCTTGTACATTTTATATGCTACATTTAATGTCACAAGTCAATAGGGCATTAAAAGTTAAGTCCAAATTATTAGGATCTTGCCGATAAGATGTACATCTCACCAGCGAGATATGAAAAATATTTTTTTTAGAAGGAAATACCTCCGAACAGTGTCACACAAAAGCTTCAATTCTGGTAGACATGAATACCTCTTCAACAAATCAAAATCATTAACTTATTGCACACTGGTCAGCCCCTGGAGCCCCCAAACATCTAGTGCCACGTAGGAAAATTGGGACCAACTCTTAGGATTTTTTATGATTAGTACGGAGGTTAGAGACTTGGTATTTTTTCGGCCATGGTAAGCCTCGTATATTTTCTATGAGACATTTGATATCATAAGTCGATAGGGCATTAAAAGTTAAAAAAAAATTCCAAATTAAATGATGTAGTTCAAATTATTAGAACGAAACACCTCCGAACAGTGTCACACAAAAGCTTTAATTCAGGTTGACATGAATACCTTTTCATCAAATCAAAAGCATCAACTTGATGCACACTAGTCAGTCCCTGAAGGCCCTAAACATCCAATGCCACCTAGGAAAATTGGGTCTAACATTTAGGTTTTTGTATGATTAGTGCAGAAGTTTTAGACTTGGTATTTTTTGGGCCATGGTATATGCCTCGTACATTTTATATGGAACATTAAATGTCATAAGTCGGTAGGGCATTAAAAGTCAAAGTAAATTCCAAATTGAGTGATGTAGTTCAAATTATTAGCATTTCGTCGGTAAGATGTGCATCTCACTGGCGAGATAAGGAAACGCCTCCAAACACTGTCACACAAAAGCTTCAATTCAGATAGACAAGAATACCTCTCCATCAAATCAAAAGTATCAACTTGTTGCACTCTGGTCAGCCCCTTAAGGCCCCAAACATTTAATGCCACCTAGGAAAATTGAGTCAAACATTTAGGTTTTATATGATTAGTACAGAAGTTTGAGACTTGGTATTTTTTCGACCATGGTATGCCTCGTACATTTTACATGAGACATTAAATGTCATAAGTCGGTAGGGCATTAAAAATCAAAGTAAATTTCAAATTAAGTGATGTAATTCAAATTATTAGCATCTCGTCTGTAAGATGTACATCTCACTGCCGAAATACGAAAGATTTGTTTTTTTTTTAAGAAAACACCTATGAACACTGTCACACAAAGGTTTCAATTCAGGTAGATACATATTCATCAAATAAAAACATCAACTTATTGCATGCTGGTCAGCCCCAAGAGCCCCCAAACATCCAATGCCACCCGAAAAAATTGGGGCCAATATTTTGGTATTCATATAATTAATACGAAAGTTTGAGACTTTGTATTTTTTCGACTATGGTATGCCTCGTATATGGGACGTTTGATTTTATAAGTCGGTAGGATATTAAAAATCAAAGTAAATTCCAAATAAAATGATGTAGTTTAAATTTAGCATCTCGCTGGGAAGATGTACAACTCACCGATGAGATACGATAGAAAATTATTTTAGAAGACTATCACACAAAGGCTTCAATTCAGGTAGACGTGAATTTCTATTTGTCAAATCAGAAGCATCAACTTATTGTACATTGGTCAGCCATAGGAGCCCCCAAATATTCAATGTCACATAGGAAAATTGGGACCAGCATTTACGTTTTGATATAATAAGTACAGAGGTTTGGGATTTGGTATTTTTTGGATCATGGTATGCCTCATACATTTTCTATGGGATATTTGATGTCATAAGTCGATAGGGCATTAAAAGTAAAAGTAAATTCCAAATTAAATGATGTAGTTCAAATTATTAGCATATCGACAATAAGATGTACATCTCACCGGCGAGATACAAAAGATATTTATTTTAGAAGCCAAACACCTATGAACACAGACACCCAAATGCTTCAATTCAGGTTGACATGGATACCTCTTCATCAAATCAAAAGCATCAACTTATTTCACACTGGTCAACCCTTGGAGCCCCAAACATCCAATGTCACCCAGGAAAATTGGGGCCAACATTTAGGTTTTTAAATGATTAGTACGGAGATTTGAAACTTAATATTTTTTCAACCATGGTATGCCTCGTACAATTTATATGGGACATTTGATGTCACAAATCTGTAGGGCATTAAAAGTCAATGCAAATTTCAAATTAAGTGATTTAGTTCAAATTATTAAAATCTTGCTGGTAAGATTTATATCTCACTGGCAAGATACGAAAGATATTTTTTAAGAATGAAACACCTCCGAACATTTTCACACAAAAACTTCAATTCAGGTAGACATGAATACCTCAACATTAAATAAAAAAAATCAACTTATTGCGCACTGGTCAACCCCTGGAGCCCCTAAACGTCTAATGCCACTTATGAAAATTGGGGCCAACACTTAGGTTTTTATATGATTAGTACGGAGGTTTGAGACTTTGTATTTTTCAGCCATGATATGTCTCGTACATTTTATATACAACATTTAATGTCATAAGTTAGTAGGGCATTAAAAGTCCAAGTAAATTTCAAATTTATTGATGTAGTTCAAATTATTAACATCTCACTGGTAAGATGTACATCTCACCGGCGAGCTACGAAGGAATTTTTTTTTTTTTGAAAGAAACTCCTCCAAACACTGTCACATAAAGGGTTAAACTCAGGTAGACCTGAATACCTCTTAATCAAATAAAAAGCATCAATTTATATGGGATATTTGATGTTATAAGTTGGTAGATCATTAAAAGTCAAAGTAAATTCAAAATTAAGTGATGTAGTTCAAATTATTAACATTTCACCGGTAAGATGTACAACTCACCGAAGAGATACGAAAGAAATTTTTTTAGCTGGCAAGCATCTCCGAACATTGTAATGCAAAAGCTTCAATACAGCCAAACATGAATACCTCTTCTTCAAATCTAAATCATTAACTTATTGCACTTTGGTTTTCCCCTGGAATCCCCCAAACATCCAATGCCATCAAGGAAATTTAGGGCCAACATTTAGGTTTATGATTAGGACGGAGGTTTGAGACTTGTTATTTTTTCGACCATGGTATATATGTCTTGTACATTTTATATGCTACATTTAATGTCACAAGTCCATAGGGCATTAAAAGTTAAGTCCAAATTATTAGCATCTTGCCGATAAGATGTACATCTCACCGGCGAGATACGAAAAATATTGTTTTTTAGAAGGAAACACCTCCAAACACTGTCACACAAAAGCTTTAATTTGGGTAGACATGAATACCTCATCATCAAATCTGCACACTGGTCAGCCCCTGGAGCCCCCAAACATCTAATGCTACGTTGGAAAATTGGGACCTACACTTAGTTTTTTTTATGATTATTACGGAGGTTTGAGAGTTGGTAATTTTTTGGCCATTGTATGCCTCGTATATTTTTTCTATGAGACATTTGATACCATAAGTTTACAGGGCATTAAAAGTTAAAGTAAATTCCAAATTAAGTGATGTAGTTTAAATTATTAGCATCTCGTCGGTAAGATGTACAACATCTAACCGGCAATTTAAGAAAGAAAGTTTTTTTAGAAGGAAACACCTTCGAACACTATCACACAAAAGCTTCAATTTAGGTAGACATGAATACCTCATCATCAAATCAAAAGCATTAACTTGTTGCACACTGGTCAACCCCTGAAGGCCCCAAACATCCAATGCCACTTAAGAAAATTGGGTCTAACATTTAGGTTTTTATATGATTAGTATAGAAGTTTTAGACTTGGTATTTTTTGGGCCATGGTATATGCCTCGTACAATTTATATGGAACATTAAATGTCATAAGTTGGTAGGGCATTAAAAATCAAAGTAAATTTTAAATTTAGTGATGTAATTCAAATTATTAGCATCTCGCTGGTAAGATGAACATCTCACCGACGAAATATGAAAGATTTTTTTTTTTTTTAAGGAAACACCTATAAACACTGTCACCCAAAGGTTTCAATTCAGGTAGACATAGATACATCTTCATCAAATAAAAAACATCAACTAATTGCATGCTGGTCAGCCTCTAGAGCCCCCAAACATCTAATGCCACGCTGAAAAATTGGGGCCAATAATTTGGTTTTTATATATTTAATACGAAAGTTTGAGACTTAGTATTTTTTCGACTATGGTATACCTCGTATATGGGAAGTTTGACTTTATAAGTTGGTAGGACATTAAAAGTCAAATTAAATTCCAATTTAAGTGATGTAGTTCAAATTTAGCATCTCGTCGGGAAGAAGTATATTTCACCGGCGAGATACGAAAGAAATTTTTTTTTTTGAAAGAAACACGTCCAAACACTGTCACACAAAGGCTTTAACTTACCAAGACTTGAATACCTCTTCATCAAACAAAAAGCATCATTTTATTACACACTGGTCATGCCCTAGAGCCCCCAAACATCGATTGCCACCTAAGAAAATTGGGGTCAGCATTTAGGTTTTTTTATGATTAGTACATAGACTTGAGACTTAGTATTTTTTCGGCCATGGTATGCCTCGTATATTTTATATAGGACATTTGCTGCTATAAGTTGGTAGATCATTAAAAGTTAAAGTAAATTCCAAATTAAGTGATGTAGTTCAAATTATTAACATTTCACCGGTAAGATGTACAACTCACCGACGAGATACAAAAGAAATTCTTTTTAGTTGGCAAGCATCTCTGAACACTGTAACGCAAAAGCTTCAATACAGGCAGACATGAATACCTCTTCTTCAAATCAAAATCATCAGCTTATTGCACTTTGGTCTACACTGGAGCCCCCCAAACATCCAATGCCATCAAAGAAAATTGGGGCCAACATTTAGGTTTATGATTAGGATGGAGGTCTGAGACTTATTTTTTTTTTTTGCCATGGTATATGCCTCGTACATTTTATATGGAACATTTAATGTCACAAGTCAATAGGGCATTAAAAGTTAAGTCCAAATTATTAGCAACTTGCCAATAAGATGTACATCTCACCGGCAAGATACGAAAAATATTTTTTTTAGAAGGAAACACCTCCGAACACTGTCACACAAAAGCTTCAATTCGGGTAGACATGAATACCTCTTCATCAAATCATAAGCATTAACTTTTTGCATACTGGTTGCCCCCTGGAGCCCCCAAAAATCTAATGCCACATAGGATAATTGGGACCAACACTTAGGTTTTTTTATGATTAGTATGGAGGTTTGAGACTTGGTATTTTTTTCGGCCAAGGTATGCTTCGTATATTTTTTATGAGACATTTGATATCATAAGTCGATAGGGCATTAAAAGTAACAGTAAATTCCAAATTAAGTGATGTAGTTCAAATTATTAGCATCTCGCCGGTAAGATGTACATCTCACCGGCAATATACGTAAGAAAGTTTTTTTAGAAGGAAACACCTCCGAACACTGTCACACAAAAGCTTCAATTCAGGTAGACATGAATATCTCTTCATCAAATCAAAAGTATCAACTTGTTGCACACTGGTCAGCCCCTGAAGGCCCCAAACATCTAATGCCACCTAGGAAAATTGGGTCTAACATTTAGGTTTTTATATGATTCATACAGAAGTTTTAGACTTGGTATTTTTTGGGCCATGGTATATGCCTCGTACATTTTATATGGAACATTAAATGTCATAAGTCGGTAGGGCATTAAAAGTCAAAGTAATTCCAAATTAAGTGATGTAGTTTAAATTATTAGCATCTCACGGGTAAGATGTGCATCTCACTGGCGAGATAAGGAAACACCTCCGAACACTGTCACAGAAAAGCTTCAATTTAGGTAGACATGAATACCTCTACATGAAATTGAAAGTATCAACTTATTGCACTCTGGTCAGCCCCTTAAGGCCCCAAACATCCAATGCCACCCAGGAAAATTGAGTCAAACATTTAGATTTTTATATGATTAGTACAGAAGTTTAAGACTTGGTATTTTTTCGGCCATGGTATTCCTCATACATTTTATGTGGGACATTAAATGGCATAAGTCGGTAGGGCATTAAAAATCAAAGTAATTTCAAATTAAGTGATGTAATTCATATTATTAGCATCTCGTTGGTAAGATGTACATCTCACCGGCGAAATACGAAAGATTTGTTTTATTTTTTAAGAAAACACCTATGAACACTGTCACACAAAGGTTTCAATTTAGGTAGACATAAATACATCTTCATCAAATATAAAACATCAACTTATTGCATGCTGGTCAGCCCCTAGAGCCCCCAAACATCCAATGCCACCCAGAAAAATTGGGGCCAACATTTAGGTTTTTATATGATTAGTGCAGAAGTTTTAGACTTGGTATTTTTTGGGCCAAGGTATATGCCTCGTACATTTTATATCGAACATTAAATGTCATAAGTCGGTAGGGCATTAAAAGTCCAAGTAAATTCCAAATTGAGTGATGTAGTTCAAATTATTAGCATCTCGTCGGTAAGATGTGCATCTCACTGGTGAGATAAGTAAACGCCTCCAACCACTGTCACATAAAAGCTTTAATTCAGGTAGACAAGAATACCTCTCCATCAAATCAAAAGTATCAACTTGTTGCACTCTGGTCAGCCCCTTAAGGCCCCAAACATTTAATGCCACCTAGGAAAATTGAGTCAAACATTTAGGTTTTTATATGATTACTACAGAAGTTTGAGACTTGGTATTTTTTGGGCCATGGTATATGCCTCGTACATTTTTTATGGAACATTAAATGTCATAAGTCGGTAGGTCATTAAAAGTCAAAGTAAATTCCAAATTAAGTGATTGAATTCAAATTATTAGCATCTCGCTAATAAGATGTGCATCTCACTGGCGAGATAAGGAAACTCCTCCGAACACCGTCACACCAAAGCTTCAATTCAGGTGGACATGAATACCTTTCCATCAAATCGAAAGTATCAACTTATTGCACTCTGGTAAGCCCCTTAAGGCCCCAAACATCCAATGCCACCTAGAAAAATTGAGTCAAACATTTAGGTTTTTATGGATTAGTACAGAAGTTTGAGACTTGATATTTTATCGGCCATGGTATGTCTCGTGTATTTTATATTGGACATTAAATGTCATAAGTCGGTAGGACATTAAAAATCAAAGTAAATTTTGAACTAAGTGATGTAATTCAAATTATTAGCATCTCGCCGGTAAGATGTACATTTCACCAGCGAAATACGAAAGATTTTTTTTTTTTTTTTAAGGAAACACCTGTGAACACTGTCACACAAAGGTTTTAATTCAGGTAGACATAAATACGTCTTTATCAAATAAAAAACATCAACTTATTGCATGCTGGCGGTCAGCCCCTAGTGCCCCCAAAGATCAAATGCCACCCAAAAAAATTGGGGCCAACATTTTGGTTTTTATATAATTAATACGGAAGTTTGAGCCTTAGTATTTTATCGACTATGGCATGCCTCGAATATGGGACATTTGATTTTATAAGTCGGTAGGACATTAAAAGTCAAAGTAAATTCCAATTTAAGTGATGTAGTTCAAATTTAGTATCTCGCCGGGAAGATATACAACGCACCGGCGAGATACGAAAGAAAATTATTTTAGAAGACTGTTACACAAAGGCTTCAATTCAGGTAGACGTGAATTTATCTTCGTCAAATCAAAAGCATCAACTTATTGTACATTGGTCAGCCATTAGATCCCCCAGATATCCAATGTCACGCAGGAAAATTGGGGCCAGCATTTTGGTTTTTATACAATATGTACAGAGGTTTGGGATTTGGTATTTTTTCAGTCATGGTATGCTTCGTACATTTTCTATGGGAGATTTGATGTCATAAGTCGATAGGACATTAAAAGTAAAAGTAAATTCCAAATTAAGTGATGTAGTTCAAATTATTAGCATATCGACGATAAGATGCACATTTCACCGGCGAGATACGAAAGATCTTTACTGTAGAAGCCAAACACCTATGAACACAGACTCCTAAATGCTTCAATTCAGGTAGACATGGATACCTCTTCATCAAATTGAAAGCATCAACTTATTGCACACTGGTCAGCCCTTGGAGCCCCTAAACATCCAATGTCACCCAGAAAAATTGGGGCCAACATTTAGGTTTTTATATAATTAGTATGGAGGTTTGAAACTTGGTATTTTTTCGGCCATGGTATGCCTCGTACATTTATATGGGACATTTGATGTCACAAGTCCATAGGGCATTAAAAGTCAAAATAAATTCCAAATTAAGTGATGTGGTTCAAATTATTAGAATCTCGCCGGTAAGATATATATCTCACTGGCAAGATACGAAAGATATTTTTTAAGAATGAAACACCTCCGAATATTGTCACATAAGAGCTTCAATTCAGGTAGACATGAATACCTCTTCGTCAAATAAAAAACTTCATCTTATTGTACACTGGTCAACCCTTGGAGCCCCCAAACATCCAATGCCACTTAGGAAAATTGGGGCCAACATTTGGGTTTCGATATGATTAGTACGGAGTTTTGAGACTTTGTATTTTTCGATCATGGTATGCCTCGTACATTTTATATACGACATTTAATGTCATAAGCCAGTAGGGCATTAAAAGTCAAAGTTAATTCCAAATTAATTGACGTAGTTCAAATTATCAGTATCTCACTGGTTAGATGTATATATCACCGGCGAGATACGAAAGAAATTCTTTTTAGTTGGCAAGCGTCTCCGAACACTGTAACGCAAAAGCTTCAATATAGGGATACATGAATACCTCTTCTTCAAATCAAAATCATCAACTTATTGTACTTTGGTCTGCCTCTGGAGCCCCCCAAACATTCAATGCCATCAAGGAAAATTGGGGCTAACATTTAGGTTTATGATTAGGACGGAGGTTTGGGACTTGATATTTTTTTGCCTATAGTATATATGTCTTGTACATTTTATATGCTACATTTAATGTCACAAGTCAATAGGGCATTAAAAGTTAAGCCCAAATTATTAGCATCTTGCCGATAAGATGTACATCTCACCAGCGAGATATGAAAAATATTTTTTTTAGAAGGAAATACCTCCGAACACTGTCACACAAAAGCTTCAATTCTGGTAGACAAGAATACCTCTTCATCAAATCAAAAGCATTAACTTATTGCACACAGGTCAGCCCCTGGAGCCCCCAAACATCTAGTGCCACGTAGGAAAATTGGGACCAACACTTAGGTTTTTTTATGATTAGTACGGAGGTTTGAGACTTGGTATTTTTTCGGCCATGGTAAGCCTCGTATATTTTCAATGAGACATTTGATATCATAAGTCGATAGGATATTAAAAGTTTAAAAAAAATCTAAATTAAATGATGTAGTTCAAATTATTAGCATCTCGCCGGTAAGATGTACATCTCACCGGCGATATACAAAAGAAATGTTTTTTAAAAGGAAACACCTCCGAACACTGTCACACAAAAGCTTTAATTCAGGTCGACATGAATACCTTTTCTTCAAATCAAAAGCATCAACTTGATGCACACTGGTCAGTCCCTGAAGGCCCCAAACATCCAATGCCACCTAGGAAAATTGGGTCTAACATTTAGGTTTTTATATGATTAGTGCAGAAGTTTTAGACTTGGTATTTTTTGGGCCAAGGTATATGCCTCGTACATTTTATATGGAACATTAAATGTCATAAGTCGGTAGGGCATTAAAAGTCAAAGTAAATTCCAAATTAAGTGATGTAATTCAAATTATTAGCATCTTGTCGGTAAGATGTGCATCTCACTGGCGAGATAAGGAAATGCCTCCGAACACTGTCACACAAAAGCTTCAATTCAGGTAGACAAGAATACCTCTTCATCAAATCAAAAGTATCAACTTGTTGCACTCTGGTCAGCCCCTTAAGGCCCCAAACATTTAATGCCACCTAGGAAAATTGAGTCAAACATTTAGGTTTTTATATGATTAGTACAGAAGTTTGAGACTTGGTATTTTTTGGGCCATGGTATATGCCTCGTACATTTTATATGGAACATTAAATGTCATAAGTTGGTAGGTCATTAAAAGTCAAAGTAAATTCTAAATTAAGTGATGTAATTCAAATTATTAGCATCTCGCCAATAAGATGTGCATCTCACTGGCGAGATAAGGAAACTCCTCCGAACACCGTCACACCAAAGCTTCAATTCAGGTGGACATGAATACCTTTCCATCAAATCGAAAGTATCAACTTATTGTACTCTGGTCAGCCCCTTAAGGCCCCAAACATCCAATGCCACCTAGGAAAATTGAGTCAAACATTTAGGTTTTTATGGATTAGTACAGAAGTTTGAGACTTGATATTTTATCGGCCATGGTATGTCTTGTGTATTTTATATAGGACATTAAATGTCATAAGTCGGTAGGACATTAAAAACCAAAGTAAATTTTGAATTAAGTGATGTAATTCAAATTATTAGCATCTCGCCGGTAAGATGTACATTTCACCGGCGAAATACGAAAGATTTTTTTTTTTTTTTAAGGAAACACCTATGAACACTGTCACACAAAGGTTTCAATTCAGGTAGACATAAATACATCTTTATCAAATAAAAAACATCAACTTATTGCATGCTGGCGGTCAGCCCCTAGTGCCCCCAAAGATCAAATGCCACGCGAAAAAATTGGGGCCAACATTTTGGTTTTTATATAATTAATACAGAAGTTTGAGACTTAGTATTTTATCGACTATGGCATGCCTCGAATATGGGACATTTGATTTTATAAGTCGGTAGGACATTAAAAGTCAAAGTAAATTCCAATTTAAGTGTTGTAGTTCAAATTTAGTATCTCGCCGGGAAGATATATAACGCACTGGCGAGATACGAAAGAAAATTATTTTAGAAGACTGTCACACAAAGGCTTCAATTCAGGTAGACATGAATTTATCTTCGTCAAATCAAAAGCGTCAACTTATTGTACATTGGTCAGCCATTAGATCCCCCAGATATCCAATGTCACGCAGGAAAATTGGGGCCAGCATTTTGGTTTTTATACAATAGGTACAGAGGTTTGGGAGTTGATATTTTTTCAGTCATGGTATGCCTCGTACATTTTCTATGGGAGATTTGATGTCATAAGTCGATAGGACAGTAAAAGTAAAAGTAAATTCCAAATTAAGTGATGTAGTTCAAATTATTAGCATATTGACGATAAGATGCACATCTCACCGGTGAGATACGAAAGATCTTTACTGTAGAAGCCAAACACCTATGAACATAGACTCCCAAATGCTTCAATTCAGGTAGACATGGATACCTCTTCATCAAATTGAAAGCATCAACTTATTGCACACTGGTCAGCCCTTGGAGCCCCCAAACATCCAATGTCACCCAGAAAAATTGGGGCCAATATTTAGGTTTTTATATAATTAGTATGGAGGTTTGAAACTTGGTATTTTTTTGGCCATGGTATGCCTCGTACATTTATATGGGACATTTGATGTCACAAGTCCATAGGGCATTAAAAGTCAAAATAAATTCCAAATTAAGTGATGTGGTTCAAATTATTAGAATCTCGCCGGTAAGATATATATCTCACTGGCAAGATACAAAAGATACTTTTTAAGAATGAAACACCTCCGAATATTGTCACATAAGAGCTTCAATTTAGGTAGACATGAATACCTCTTCATCAAATAAAAAACTTCATCTTATTGTACACTGGTCAACCCCAGGAGCCCCCAAACATCCAATGCCACTTAGGAAAATTTGGGCCAACATTTGGGTTTCTATATGATTAGTACGGAGTTTTGAGACTTTGTATTTTTTGGTCATGGTATGCCTCGTACATTTTATATACGACATTTAATGTCATAAGCCAATAGGGCAATAAAAGTCATAGTTAATTCCAAATTAATTGACGTAGTTCAAATTGTTAGCATCTCGCTGGTTAGATGTATATATCACCGGCGAGATACGAAAGAAATTTCTTTTAGTTGGCAAGCGTCTCCGAACACTATAATGCCAAAGCTTCAATATAGGGATACATGAATACCTCTTCTTCAAATCAAAATCATCAACTTATTGTACTTTGGTCTACCTCTGAAGCCCCCCAAACATTCAATGCCATCAAGGAAAATTGGGGCTAACATTTAGGTTTATAATTAGGACGGAGGTTTGGGACTTGATATTTTTTTGCCCATGGTATATATGTCTTGTACATTTTATATGCTACATTTAATGTCACAAGTCAATAGGGCATTAAAAGTTAAGTCCAAATTATTAGCATCTTGCCGATAAGATGTATATCTCACCAGCGAGATATGAAAAATATTTTTTTTAGAAGGAAATACCTCCGAATACTGTCACACAAAAGCTTCAATTCTGGTAGACATGAATACCTCTTCAACAAATCAAAAGCATTAACTTATTGCACACTGGTCAGCCCCTGGAGCCCCCAAACATCTAGTGCCACGTAGGAAAATTGGGACCAACACTTAGGTTTTTTTATGATTAGTACAGAGGTTTGAGACTTGGTATTTTTTCAGCCATGGTAAGCCTCGTATATTTTCTATGAGACATTTGATATCATAAGTTGATAGGGCATTAAAAGTTAAGAAAAAATCTAAATTAAATGATGTAGTTCAAATTATTAGCATCTCGCTGGTAAGATGTACATCTCACCGGCGATATACAAAAGAAATTTTTTTAGAAGGAAACACCTCCGAACACTGTCACACAAAAGCTTTAATTCAGGTCGACATGAATACCTTTTCATCAAATCAAAAGCATCAACTTGATGCACAGTGGTCAGTCCCTAAAGGCCCCAAACATCCAATGCCACCTAGGAAAATTGGGTCTAACATTTAGGTTTTTATATGATTAGTGCAGAAGTTTCAGACTTGGTATTTTTTGGGCCAAGGTATATGCCTCGTACATTTTATATGGAATATTAAATGTCATAAGTCGATAGGGCATTAAAAGTCAAAGTAAACTCCAAATTGAGTGATGTAGTTCAAATTATTAGCATCTCGTCGGTAAGATGTGCATCTCACTGGCGAGATAAGGAAACGCCTACGAACACTGTCACACAAAAGCTTCAATTCAGGTAGACAAGAATACCTCTCCATCAAATCAAAAGTATCAACTTGTTGCACTCTGGTCAGCCCCTTAAGGCCCCAAACATTTAATGCCACCTAGAAAAATTGAGTCAAACATTTAGGTTTTTATATGATTAGTACAGAAGTTTGAGACTTGGTATTTTTTTGACCATAGTATGCCTCGTACATTTTATATGAGACATTAAATGTCATAAGTCGATAGGGCAATAAAAATCAAAGTAAATTTTAAATTAAGTGATGTAATTCAAATTATTAGCATCTCGTCGGTAAGATGTACATCTCACTGCCGAAATACGAAAGATTTGTTTTTTTTTTAAGGAAACACCTATGAACACTGTCACACAAAGGTTTCAATTCAGGTAGATACATATTCATCAAATAAAAAATATCAACTTATTGCATGCTGGTCAGCCCCTAGAGGCCCCAAACATCCAATGCCACCCGAAAAAATTGGGGCCAATATTTTGGTATTCAGATAATTAATACGAAAGTTTGAGACTTTGTATTTTTTCGACTATGGTATGCCTCGTATATGGGACGTTTGATTTTATAAGTCGATAGGACATTAAAAATCAAAGTAAATTCCAATTAAAATGATGTAGTTTAAATTTAGCATCTCACTGGGAAGATGTACAACTCACCGACGAGATACGATAGAAAATTATTTTAGAAGACTGTCACACAAAGGCTTCAATTCAGGTTGACGTGAATTTCTATTCTTCAAATCAGAAGCATTAACTTATTGTACATTGGTCTGCCATAGGAGCCCCCAAATATTCAATGTCACGTAGGAAAATTGGGGCCAACATTTAGGTTTTGATACAATAAGTGCAGAGGTTTGGGATTTGGTATTTTTTCGATCATGGTATGCCTTGTACATTTTTTATGGGACATTTGATGTCATAAGTCGATAGGGCATTAAAAGTAAAAATAAATTCCAAATTAAATGATGTAGTTCAAATTATTAGCATATCGACAATAAGATGTACATCTCACCGGCGAGATACAAAAGATATTTATTTTAGAAGCCAAACACCTATGAACACAGACACCCAAATGCTTCAATTCAGGTTGACATGGATACCTCTTCATCAAATCAAAAGCATCAACTTATTTCACACTGGTCAACCCTTGGAGCCCCAAACATTCAATGTCACCCAGGAAAATTGGGGCCAGCATTTAGGTTTTTAAATGATTAGTACGGAGATTTGAAACTTGATATTTTTTTGACCATGGTATGCCTCGTACAATTTATATGGGACATTTGATGTCACAAGTCTGTAGGGCATTAAAAGTCAATGCAAATTCCAAATTAAGTGATTTAGTTCAAATTATTAGAATCTTGCCGGTAAGATGTATATCTCACTGGCAAGATACGAAAGATATTTTTTAAGAATGACACACCTCTGAACATTTTCACACAAAAGCTTCAATTCAGGTAGACATGAATACCTCTACATTAAATAAAAAACATCAACTTATTACGCACTGGTCAACCCCTGGAGCCCCCAAACATCTAATGCCACTTATGAAAATTGGGGCCAACACTTAGGTTTTTATATGATTAGTAGGTTTGAGACTTTGCATTTTTCAGCCATGGTATGTCTCGTACACTTTATATACGGCATTTAATGTCATAAGTTAGTAGGGCATTAAAAGTCTAAGTAAATTTCAAATTTATTGATGTAGTTCAAATTATTAGCATCTCGCTGGTAAGATGTACATCTCACCGGCGAGATACGAAAGAATTTTTTTTTTTTTTGAAAGAAACACCTCCGAACACTATCACATAAAGGGTTAAACTCAGGTAGACCAGAATACCTCTTAATCAAATAAAAAGTATCAATTTATATGGGATATTTGATGTTATAAGTTGGTAGATCATTAAAAGTCAAAGTAAATTCAAAATTAAGTGATGTAGTTCAAATTATTAGCATTTCACCGGTAAGATGTAAAACTCACCGAAGAGATACGAAAGAAATTTTTTTAGCTGGCATGCATCTCCGAACACTGAAACGCAAAAGCTTCAATACAAGCAGACTTGAATACCTCTTCTTCAAATCTAAATCATTAACTTATTGCACTTTGGTCTGCCCCTGGAATCCCCCAAACATCCAATGCCATCAAGAAAAATTAGGGCCAACATTTAGGTTTATGATTAGGACGGAGGTTTGAGACTTGTTATTTTTTCGACCATGGTATATATGTCTTGTACATTTTATATGCTACATTTAATGTCACAAGTCAATAGGGCATTAAAAGTTAAGTCCAAATTATTAGCATCTTGTCGATAAGATGTACATCTCACCGGCGAGATACGAAAAATATTGTTTTTTAGAAGGAAACACCTCCGAGCACTGTCACACAAAAGCTTTAATTTGGGTAGACATGAATACCTCATCATCAAATCGGCACACTAGTCAGCCCCTGGGGCCCCCAAACATCTAATGCTACGTTGGAAAATTGGGACCTACACTTAGGTTTTTTTATGATTAGTACGGAGGTTTGAGAGTTGGTAATTTTTTGGCCATTGTATGCCACGTATATTTTTTCTACAAGACATTTGATATCATAAGTTGATAGGGCATTAAAAGTTAAAGTAAATTCCAAATTAAGTGATGTAGTTTAAATTATTAGCATCTCGCCGGTAAGATGTACATCTAACCGGCGATTTACGAAAGAAAGTTTTTTTAGAAGGAAACACCTTCGAACACTGTCACACAAAAGCTTCAATTTAGGTAGACATGAATACCTCATCATCAAATCAAAAGCATCAACTTGTTGCACACTGGTCAACCCCTGAAGGCCAAACATCCAATGCCACTTAGGAAAATTGGGTCTAACATTTAGGTTTTTATATGATTAGTATAGAAGTTTTAGACTAGATATTTTTTGGGCCATGGTATATGCCTCGTACAATTTATATCGAACATTAAATGTCATAAGTCGGTAGGGCATTAAAAATCAAAGTAAATTTTAAATTTAGTGATGTTATTCAAATTATTAGCATCTCGCCGGTAAGATGCACATCTCACCGACGAAATATGAAAGATTTTTTTTTTTTTTAAGGAAACACCTACAAACACTGTCACCCAAAGGTTTCAATTCCGGTAGACATAGATACATCTTCATCAAATAAAAAACATCAACTAATTGCATGTTGGTCAGCCTCTAGAGCCCCCAAACATCTAATGCCACCCTGAAAAATTGGGGCCAATATTTTGGTTTTTATATATTTAATACGGAAGTTTAAGACTTAGTATTTTTTCGAATATGGTATACCTCGTATATGGGACGTTTGACTTTAATAGTCGGTAGGACATTAAAAGTCAAATTAAATTCCAATTTAAGTGATGTAGTTCAAATTTAGCATCTCGCCGGGAAGAAGTATATTTCACCGGCGAGATACGAAAGAAATTTTCTTTTTTGAAAGAAACACGTCCAAACACTGTCACACAAAGGCTTTAACTCAGGAAGACTTGAATACCTCTTCATCAAACAAAAAGCATCAATTTATTACACACTGGTCAGGCCCTAGAGCCCCCAAACATCGATTGCCAGCTGAGAAAATTGGGGTCAGCATTTAGGTTTTTTTATGATTAGTACATAGACTTGAGACTTAGTATTTTTTTGGCTATGGTATGCCTCGTATATTTTATATAGGACATTTGTTGTTATAAGTTGGTAGATCATTAAAAGTCAATGTAAATTCCAAATTAAGTGATGTAGTTCAAATTATTAACATTTCACCGGTAAGATGTACAACTCACCGACGAGATACAAAAGAAATTCTTTTTAGTTGGCAAACATCTCCGAACACTGTAACGCAAAAGCATCAATAAAAGCAGACATGAATACCTCTTCTTCAAATCAAAATCATCAACTTATTGCACTTTGGCCTACCCTAAAGCCCTCCAAACATCCAATGCCATCAAAGAAAATTGGGGCCAATATTTAGGTTTATGATTAGGATGGAGGTTTGAGACTTGGTTTTTTTTTTGCCATGGTATATTCCTCATACATTTTATATGGAACATTTAATGTCACAAGTCAATAGGGCATTAAAAGTTAAGTCCAAATTATTAGCAACTTGCCGATAAGATGTACATCTCACCGGCAAGATACGCAAAATATTTTTTTTAGAAGGAAACACCTCCGAACACTGTCACATAAAAGCTTCAATTCGAGTAGACATGAATACCTCTTCATCAAATCATAAGCATTAACTTTTTGCACACTGGTTACCCCCTGGAGCCCCCAAAAATGTAATGCCACATAGAAAAATTGGGACCAACACTTAGGTTTTTTTATGATTAGTATGGAGGTTTGGGACTTGGTATTTTTTTCGGCCAAGGTATGCTTCGTATATTTTTTATGAGACATTTGATATCATAAGTCGATAGGGCATTAAAAGTAACAGTAAATTCCAAATTAAGTGATGTAGTTCAAATTATTAGCATCTTGCCGGTAAGATGTACATCTCACCAACGATATACGTAAGAAAGTTTTTTTAGATGGAAACACTTCCGAACACTGTCACACAAAAGCTTCAATTCAGGTAGACATGAATATCTCTTCATCAAATCAAAAGCTTTAACTTGTTGCACACTGGTCAGCCGCTGAAGGCCCCAAACATCTAATGCCACCTAGGAAAATTCTGTCTAACATTTAGGTTTTTATATGATTAGTACAGAAGTTTTAGACTTGGTATTTTTTGGGCCATGGTATATGCCTCGTACATTTTATATAGAACATTAAATGTCATAAGTCGGTAGGGCATTAAAAGTCAAAGTAAATTCCAAATTAAGTGATGTAGTTTAAATTATTAGCTTCTCACCGGTAAGATGTGCATCTCACTGGCGAGATAAGGAAACACCACCGAACACTATCACACAAAAGCTTCAATTCAGGTAGACATGAATACTTCTACATGAAATCGAAAGTATTAACTTATTGCACTCTAGTTAGCCCCTTCAAGCCCCAAACATCCAATGCCACCTAGGAAATTTGAGTCTAACATTTAGACTTTTATATGATTAGTACAGAAATTTGAGACTTGGTAATTTTTCGGCCATGGTATGCCTCGTACATTTTATATGGGACATTAAATGTCAAAAGTCGGTAGGCTATTAAAAATTAACGCAAATTCTAAATTAAGTGATGTAATTCAAATTATTAGCATCTCGCCAGTAAGATGTATATCTCACCGGCAAAATACAAAAGATTTGTTTTGTTTTTTAAGGAAACACCTATGAACACTGTCACACAAAGGTTTCAATTTAGGTAGACATAAGTACATCTTCATCAAATAAAGCACAACAACTTATTGTATGTTAGTCAGCCCCTAGAGCCCCCAAACATCCAATGCCATCCGAAAAAATTGGTTCGAACATTTTGGTTTTTATATAATTAATACAAAATTTTGAGACTTAGTATTTTTAAGACTATGGTATGCCTCTTATATGGTACGTTTGATTTTATAAGTCGGTAGGAGATTAAAAGTCAAAGTAAATTCCAATTTAAGTGATGTAGTTCAAATTTAGTATCTCGCCGGGAAGATGTACAACTAACCGGCGACATACGAAAGAAAATTATTTTAGAAGACTGTCACACAAAGGTTTCAATTCAGGTAGACATGAATTGCTCTTCATTAAATAAAAAGCATCAACATATTGTACATTGGTCAGCCATAGGAGGCCCCAAATATCCAATGTCACGTAGGAAAATTGGGGCCAGCATTTAGGTTTTTATACAATAAGTATAGTGGTTTAAGATTTGGTATTTTTTCGGTCATGGTATGCCTCGTACATTTTCTATGGGACATTTGATGTCATAAGTCGATAGGGTATTAAAAGTAAAAGTAAATTCCAAATTAAGTGATGTGGTTCAAATTATTAGCATATCGACGATAAGATGTACATCTCACCAGCGAGATACGAAAGATATTTTTTTTAGAAGCCAAACACCTATGAACACAGACACCCCAACATTTCAATTCAGGTAGACATGGATACCTCTTCATCAAATTAAAAGCATCAACTTATTGCACACTGGTCAGCCCTTGGAGTCCCAAAACATCCAATGTCACCCAGGAAAATTGGGGCCAGCATTTAGGTTTTTTTATGATTAGTACGGATGTTTGAAATTTGGTATTTTTTTGGCCATGGTATGCCTCGTACATTTTATATGGGACATTTGATGTCACAAGTCCATAGGGCATTAAAAGTCAAAGTAAACTCCAAATTAAGTAATGTAGTTCAAATTATTAGAATCTCGCCGGTAAGATGTATATCTCACTGGCAAGATACGAAAGATATTTTTTAAGAATGAAACACCTTCGAACATTGTCACACAAAAGCATCAATTCAGGTAGACATGATTACCTCTTCATCAAATAAAAAATATCAACTTATTGCATACTAGTCAACCCCTAGAGCCCCCAAACATCCAATGCCACTTAGGAAAATTGGGCCAACACTTAAGTTTTTATATGATTAGTACGGAGGTTTGAGACTTTGTATTTTTTGGCCATGGTATGCCTCATACATTTTATATACCACATTTAATGTCATAAGTCAGTAGGGCATTAAAAGTCAAAGAAAATTCCAAATTAATTAATGTGGTTCAAATTATTACCATCTCGCTGGTAAGATGTATATCTCTCCGGCGAGATACGAAAGATTTTTTTTTTTTTTTTTTAAAGAAACACTTCCGAACACTATCACACAAACGCTTTACCTCAGGTAGATATGAATACCTCTTCATCAAATTAAAAGCATCAATTTATTACACACTGGTCAGCCCCTAGAGCTACATCGAATGCCACCCAAGAAAATTGGGGTCAGTATTTAGGTTTTTATATGATTAGTACGGAGGTATGAGACTTAGTATTTTTTCAGCTATGGTATGCCTCATATATTTTATATGGGACATTTGATGTTATAAGTTGGTAGATCATTAAAAGCCACTTTAATTCCAAATTAGGCAATGTAGTTCAAATTATTAACATTTCACCAGTAAGATGTACAGCTCACTGACGAGATACGAAAGAAATTCTTTTTGGTAGGCAAGCATCTCCGCACACTGTAACGCAAAAGCTTCAATATTAGTAGACATGAATACCTCTTCTTCAAATCAAAATCATCAACTTATTGCACTTTGGTCTGCCCCTGGAGCCCCCCAAACATCCAATGCCATCAAAGAAAATTGGGGCCAACATTTAGGTTTATGATTAGGGCGGAAGTTTGAGACTTGGTATTTTTTTGGCCATGGTATAAATGTCTTGTACATTTTATATGCTACATTTAATTTCACAAGTCAATAGGGCATTAAAAGTTAAGTCCAAATTACTAGCATCTTGCCTATAAGATGTACATCTTACCGGCGAGATACGAAAAATATTTTTTTTTAGAAGGAAACACCTCCGAACACTGTCACACAAAAGCTTCAATTCGGGTAGACATGAATACCTCTTCATCAAATGAAAAGCATTAACTTATTGCACACTGGTCAGCCCCTGGAGCCCCTAAACATCTAATGTCACGTAGGAAAATTGGGACCAATACTTAGGTTTTTTTATGATTAGTACGGAGGTTTGAGACTTGGTATTTTTTTGGCCATGGTATGCCTTGTATATTTTTTATGAGACAGTTGATATCATAAGTCGATAAGACGTTAAAAGTTAAAGTAAATTCCAAATTAAGTGATGTAGTTCAAATTATTAGCATCTTGCTGGTAAGATGTATCTCACCGACGAGATACGAAAGAATGTTTTTTTTTTTTAAAGGAACTCCTCCGAATACTGTCACACAAAGGCTTTAACTTAGGTAGACATGAATACCACTTCATAAAATAAAAATGATCAATTTATTACACAATGGTCAGCCCCTAGAGCCCACCGAACATCGAATGCCACCCAAGAATATTCGGGTCAGCATTTTGATTTTTATATGATTAGTACGGAGGTTTGAGACTTAATATTTTTTCAGCTATGGTATGCCTCATATATTTTATATGGGACATTTGATGTTATAAGTTGGTAGATCATTAAAAGTCAAAGTAACTTCCAAATTAAGTGATGTAGTTCAAATTATTAGCATCTCGCCGGGAAGATGTACATCCCACCGGTGATATACGAAAGAAATTTTTTTAAGAAGGAAACACCTCCAAACACTGTCACACAAAAGCTTCAATTCAGGTAGAAATGAATACCTCTTCATCAAATGAAAAGCATCAACTTGTTGCACACTGGTCAACCCCTGAAGGCCCCAAACATCCAATGCCACCTAGGAAAATTCGGTCTAACATTTAGGTTTTTATATGATTAGTACAAAAGTTTTACATTTGATATTTTTTGGGCCATGGTATATGCCTCGTACATTTTATATGGAACATGAAATGTCATAAGTTGGTAGGGCATTAAAACTCAAAGTAAATTCTCAAATTAAGATGTGCATCTCACTGGGGAGATAAGGAAACACCTCCGAACACTGTCACATAAAAGCTTCAATTCAGGTAGACATGAATACATGTCCATTAAATTGAAAGTATCAACTTATTGCACTCTAGTCAGCCCCTTAAGGCCCCAAACATTCAATGCCACCTAGGAAAATTGAGTCAAATATTTAGGATTTTATATGATTAGTACTGAAGTTTGAGACTTGGTATTTTATCGGCCATGGTATGTCTCGTGTATTTTATATAGGACATTAAATGTCATAAGTCAGTAGTACATTAAAAATCAAAGTAAATTTTGAATTAAGTGATGTAATTCAAATTATTAGCATCTCGCCAGTAAGATGTACATTTCACCGGCGAAATACGAAAGATTTTTTTTTTTTTTAAGGAAACACCTACGAACACTGTCACACAAAGGTTTCAATTCAGGTAGACATAAATACATCTTTATCAAATAAAAAACATCAACTTATTGCATGCTGGCGGTCAGCCCCTAGTGCCCCCAAAGATCAAATGCCACCCGAAAAAATTGGGGCCAACATTTTGGTTTTTATATAATTAATACGGAAGTTTGAGACTTAGTATTTTATCGACTATGGTATGCCTCGATCATGGGACATTTGATTTTATAAGTCGGTAGGACATTAAAAGTCAAAGTAAATTCCAATTTAAGTGATGTAGTTCAAATTTTGCATCTTGCCGGGAAGATGTACAACTCACCGGCGAGATGCGAAATAAAATAATTTTAAAAGACTGTCACACAAGGGCTTCAATTCAGGTAGACATGAATTTCTCTTCGTCAGATCTAAAGCATCAACTTATTGTACATTGGTCAGCCATAGGAGCCCCCAAATATCCAATGTCACGCAGGAAAATTGGGGACAGCATTTTGATTTTTATACAATAAGTATAGAGGTTTGGGATTTGGTATTTTCTCAGTCATGGTACGTCTCGTACATTTTCTATAGGACATTTGATGTCATAAGTCGATAGGGCATTAAAAGTAAAAGTAAATTCAAAATTAAGTGATGCAGTTCAAATTATTAGCATATCAACGATAAGATGTAGTTCAAATTATTTTAGAAGCCAAACACCTATGAACACAAACACCCAAATGGTTCAATTTAGGAAGACATGGATATCTCTTCATCAAATCAAAAGCATCAACTTATTACACTGTGGTCTGCCTCTGGAGCCCCCCAAACATTCAATGCCATCAAGGAAAATTGGGGCTAATATTTAGGTTTATAATTAGGACGGAGGTTTGGGACTTGATATTTTATTGCCCATGGTATATATGTCTTGTACATTTTATATGCTACAGTTAATGTCACAAGTCAATAGGGCATTAACATTTAAGTCCAAATTATTAGCATCTTGCCGATAAGATGTACATCTCACCAGTGAGATATGAAAAATATTTTTTTTAGAAGAAAATACCTCCAAACACTGTCACACAAAAGCTTCAATTCTGGTAGACATGAATACCTCTTCAACAAATCAAAAGCATTAACTTATTGCACACTGGTCAGCCCCTGGAGCCCCCAAACATCTAATGCCACGTAGGAAAATTGGGACCAACACTTAGGTTTTTTTATGATTAGTACGGAGGTTTGAGACTTGGTATTTCTTCGGCCCTGGTATGCCTCGTATATTTTCTATGAGACATTTGATATCATAAGTCGATAGGGCATTAAAAGTTAAAAAAAATTCCAAATTAAATGATGTAGTTCAAATTATTAGCATCTCGTCGGTAAGATATACATCTCACCGGCGATATACGAAAGAAATTTTTTTAGAAGGAAACACCTCCGAACACTGTCACACAAAAGCTTTAATTCAGGTCAACATGAATACCTTTTCATCAAATCAAAAGCATCAACTTGATGCACACTGGTCAGTCCCAGAAGGCCCCAAACATCCAATGCCACCTAGGAAAATTGGGTCTAACATTTAGGTTTTTATATGATTAGTGCAAAAATTTTAGACTTGGTATTTTTTGGGCCAAGGTATATGCCTCGTACCTTTTATATGGAACATTAAATGTCATAAGTCGGTAGGGTATTAAAAGTCAAAGTAAATTCCAAATTGAGTGATGTAATTCAAATTATTAGCATCTCGCCGGTAAGATGTGCATCTCACTGGCGAGATAAGGAAACGCCTCCGAACACTCACACAAAAACTTCAATTCAGGTAGACAAGAATACCTCTCCATCAAATCAAAAGTATCAACTTGTTGCACTCTGGTCAGCCCCTTAAGGCCCCAAACATTTAATGCCACCTAGGAAAATTGAGTCAAACATTTAGGTTTTTATATGATTAGTACAGAACTTTGAGACTTGGTATTTTTTCGACCATGGTATGCCTTGTACATTTTATATGGGACATTAAATGTCATAAGTCGGTAGGGCATTAAAAATCAAAGTATATTTCAAATTAAATGATGTAATTCAAATTATTAGCATCTCGCCGGTAAGATGTACATCTCACCGGTGAAATACGAAAGATTTGTTTTTTTTTTAAGAAAACACCTATGAACACTGTCACACAAAGGTTTCAATTCAGGTAGATACATATTCATCAAATAAAAAACATGAACTTATTACATGCTGGTCAGCCCCTAAAGCCCCCAAACATCCAATGCCACCCGAAAAAATTGGGGCCAATATTTTGGTATTCATATAATTAATACGGAAGTTTGAGACTTTGTATTGTTACGACTATGGTATGCCTCGTATATGGGACGTTTGATTTTATAAGTCAGTAGGACATTAAAAATCAAAGTAAATTCCAATTAAAATGATGTAGTTTAAATTTAGCACCTCGCTGGGAAGATGTACAACTCACCGACGAGATACGATAGAAAATTATTTTAGAAGACTGTCACACAAAGGCTTCAATTCAGGTAGACGTGAATTTCTGTTCGTCAAATCAGAAACATCAACTTATTGTACATTGGTCAGCCATAGGAGCCCCCAAATATACAATGTCACGTAGGAAAATTGGGGCCAACATTTAGGTTTTGATACAATAAGTACAGAGGTTTGGGATTTGGTATTTTTTCGATCATGGTATGCCTCGTACATTTTCTATAGGACATTTGATATCATAAGTCGATAAAGCATCAAAAGTAAAAGTAAATTCCAAATTAAATGATGTAGTTCAAATTATTAGCATATCAATAATAAGATGTACATCTCACCGGCGAGATACAAAAGATATTTATTTTAGAAGCCAAACACCTATGAACACAGACACCCAAATGCTTCAATTCAGATTGACATGGATACCTCTTCATCAAATCAAAAGCATCAACTTATTTCACACTGGTCAACACTTGGAGCCCCAAACATCCAATGTCACCCAGGAAAATTGGGGCAAGCATTTAGGTTTTTAAATGATTAGTATGAAGATTTGAAACTTGACATTTTTTTGACCATGGTATGCCTCGTACAATTTATATGGGACATTTGATGTCACAAGTCTGTAGGGCATTAAAAGTCAATGCAAATTCCAAATTAAGTGATTTAGTTCAAATTATTAGAATCTTGCCGGTAAGATGTATATCTCATTGGCAAGATACGAAAGATATTATTTAAGAATGAAATACCTCCGAACATTTTCACACAAAAGCTTCAATTCAGGTAGACATGAATACCTCTACATCAAATAAAAAACATCAACTTATTGCGCACTGGTCAACCCCTGGAGCCCCCAAACATCTAATGCCACTTATGAAAATTGGGGCCAACACTTAGGTTTTTATATGATTAGTACGGAGGTTTGAGACTTTGCATTTTTCGACCATGGTATGTCTCGTACATTTTATATACGACATTTAATATCATAAGTTAGTAGGGCATTAAAAGTCCAAGTAAATTTCAAATTAATTGATGTAGTTCAAATTATTAGCATCTCGCTGGTAAGATGTATATCTCACCGGCAAGATACGAAAGAAATTTTTTTTTTTTGAAAGAAACACCTCCGAACACTGTCACATAAAGGGTTTAACTCAGGTAGACCTGAATACCTCTTAATCAAATAAAAAGCATCAATTTATATGGGATATTTGATGTTATAAGTTGGTAGATCATTAAAAGTCAAAGTAAATTCAAAATGAAGTGATGTAGTTCAAATTATAAACATTTCACCAGTAAGATGTACAACTCACCGAAGAGATACGAAAGAAATTCTTTTTAGCTGGCAAGCATCTCCGAACACTGTAATGCAAAAGCTTTAATACATGCAGACATGAATACCTCTTCTTCAAATCTAAATCATTAACTTTATTGCACTTTGGTCTGCCCCTGGAATCCCCCAAACATCCAATGCCTTCACGAAAAATTAAGGCCAACATTTAGGTTTATGATTAGGACGGAGGTTTGAGACTTGTTATTTTTTCGACCATGGTATATATGTCTTGTACATTTTATATGCTACATTTAATGTCACAAGTCAATAGGGCATTAAAAGTTAAGTCCAAATTATTAGCATCTTGCCGATAAGATGTACATCTCACCGACGAGATACGAAAAATATTGTTTTTTAGAAGGAAACACCTCCGAACACTGTCACACAAAAGCTTTAATTCCGGTAGACATGAATACCTCATCATCAAATCTGCACACTGGTCACCCCCTGGAGCCCCCAAACATCTAATGCTACGTTCGAAAATTGGGACCTACACTTAGGTTTTTTTATGATTAGTACGGAGGTTTGAGACTTGGTATTTTTTTGGCCATTGTATGCCTCATATATTTTCTATGAGACATTTCATATCATAAGTTGATAGGGCATTAAAAGTTAAAGTAAATTCCAAATTAACTGATGTAGTTTAAATTATTAGCATCTTGCCGGTAAGATGTACATCTAATCGGCGATATACGAAAGAAAGTTTTTTTAGAAGGAAACACCTTCGAACACTATCATACAAAAGCTTCAATTCAGGTAGACATGAATACCTCTTCATCAAATCAAAAGCGTCAACTTGTTGCACACTGGTCAGCCCCTGAAGGCCCCAAACATCCAATGCCACTTAGGAAAATTGGGTCTAACATTTAGGTTTTTATATGATTAGTACAGAAGTTTTAGACTTGGTATTTTTTGGGCCATGGTATATGCCTCTTACAATTTATATGGAACATTAAATGTCATAAGTTGGTAGGGCATTAAAAATCAAAGTAACTTTTAAATTTAGTGATGTAATTCAAATTATTAGCATATCGCCAGTAAGATGTACATCTCACCGACGAAATATGAAAGATTTATTTTTTTTTTTAAGGAAACACCTACAAACACTAGCACCCAAAGGTTTCAATTCAGGTAGACATAGATACATCTTCATCAAATAAAAAACATCAACTAATTGCATGCTGGTCAGCCTCTAGAGCCCCCAAACACCTAATGCTACCCTGAAAAATTGGGGCCAATATTTTGGTTTCTATATAATTAATACGGAAGTTTGAGACTTAGTATTTTTTTGACTATGGTATACCTCGTATATGGGACGTTTGACTTTTTAGGTCGGTAGGACATTAAAAGTCAAATTAAATTCCAATTTAAGTGATGTAGTTCAAATTTAGCATCTCGGCGGGAAGACGTATATTTCACCGGCGAGATACGAAAGAAATTTTTTTTTTTGAAAGAAACACGTCCAAACACTGTTACACAAAGGCTTTGACTCAGGAAGACATGAATACCTCTTCATCAAACAAAAAGCATCAATTTATTACACACTGGTCCGGCCCTAGAGCCCCCAAACATCGATTGCCACCTGAGAAAATTGGGGTTAGCATTTAGGTTTTTTTATGATTAGTGCATAGACTTGAGACTTAGTATTTTTTCGGCTATGGTATGCCTCGTATATTTTATATAGGACATTTGCTGTTATAAGTTGGTAGATAATTAAAAGTCAAAGTAAATTCCAAATTAAGTGATGTAGTTCAAATTATTAACATTTCACCGGTAAGATGTACAACTCACCGACGAGATACAAAAGAAATTCTTTTTAGTTGGCAAGCATCTCCGAACACTGTAATGCAAAAGCTTCAATACAGGCAGACATGGATCATCAACTTATTGCACTTTGGTCTGCCCTAGAGCCCCCCAAACATCCAATGCCATC
The DNA here is from genome assembly GCF_018873765.1 of Telopea speciosissima. Taxonomy (NCBI): domain Eukaryota; kingdom Viridiplantae; phylum Streptophyta; class Magnoliopsida; order Proteales; family Proteaceae; genus Telopea; species Telopea speciosissima. The sequence continues at coordinate 65,435 of NW_025317450.1, forward strand.
AAAGAAAATTGGGGCCAACATTTAGGTTTATGATTAGGATGGAGGTTTGAGACTTGGTTTTTTTTTGGCCATGGTATATATGTCTCGTACATTTTATATGCTACATTTAATGTCACAAGTCAATAGGGCATTAAAAGTTAAGTCCAAATTATTAGCAACTGGCCGATAGGATGTACATCTCACCGGCAAGATACGAAAAATATTCTTTTTAGAAAGAAACACCTCCGAACACTGTCACACAAAAGCTTCAATTCGGGTAGACATGATTACCTCTTCATCAAATCATAAGCATTAACTTTTTGCAGACTGGTTAGCCCCTGGAGCCCCCAAAAATCTAATGCCACGTAGGAAAATTGGGATCAACATTTAGGTTTTTTTATTATTAGTATGGAGGTTTGAGACTTGGTATTTTTTTCGGCCAAGGTATGCCTCGTATATTTTTATGAGACATTTGATATCATAAGTCGATAGGGCATTAAAATTAAGTGATGTAGTTCAAATTATTAGCATCTCGCCGGTAAGATGTACATCTCACCGGAGATATACGTAAGAAAATTTTTTTTGAAGGAAACACCTCCGAACACTGTCACACAAAAGCTTCAATTCAGGTAGACATGAATATCTCTTCATCAAATCAAACGCATCAACTTGTTGCACATTGGTCAGCCCCTGAAGGCCCCAAACATCTAATGCCACCTAGGAAAATTGGGTCTAACATTTAGGTTTTTATATGATTAGTACAGAAGTTTTAGACTTGGTATTTTTTGGGCCATGGTATATGCCTCGTACATTTTATATGGAACATTAAATGTCATAAGTCGGTAGGGCATTAAAATTCAAAGTAAATTACAAATTAAGTGATGTAGTTTAAATTATTAGCATCTCACCGGTAAGATGTGCATCTCACTGGCGAGATAAGGAAACACCTCCGAACACTGTCACATAAAAGCTTCAATTCAGGTAGACATGAATACCTCTCCTTCTAATCGAAAGTATCAACTTATTGCACTCTGGTCAGCCCCTTAAGGCCCCAAACATCCAATGCTACCTAGGAAAATTGAGTCAAACATTTAGATTTTTATATGATTAGTACAGAAGTTTAAGACTTGGTATTTTTTCGGCCATGGTATTCTTCGTATATTTTATATGGGACATTAAATATCATAAGTCGGTAGGGCATTAAAAATCAAAGTAATTTCAAATTAAGTGATGTAATTCATATTATTAGCATCTCGTCGGTAAGATGTACATCTCACCGGTAAGATGTACATCTCACTGGCGAAATACGACAGATTTATTTTATTTTTTAAGAAAACACCTATGAACACTGTCACACAAAGGTTTCAATTTAGGTAGACATAAATACATCTTCATCAAATATAAAACATCAACTTATTGCATGCTGGTCAGCCCCTAGAGCCCCCAAACATCCAATGCCACCCAGAAAAATTTGGGCCAACATTTTTGTTTTTATATAATTAATACGGAAGTTTGAGACTTAGTATTTTTTCGACTATGGTATGTCTCGTATATGGGACATTTGATTTTATAAGTCGGTAGGACAATAAAAGTCAAAGTAAATTCCAATTTAAGTGATGTAGCTCAAATTTAGCATCTCGTCGGGAAGAGGTACAACTCACCGACTAGATACGGAAGAAAATTATTTTACAAGACTGTTACACAAAGGCTTCAATTCAGATAGACGGAAATATCTCTTCGTCAAATCAAAAGCATCAACTTATTGTACATTGGACTGCCATAGGAGCCCCCAAATATCCAATGTGATACAGGAAAATTGGGGCAGCATTTAAGTTTTTATACAATAAGTACAGAGGTTTGGGATTTGATATTTTTTCGGTCATGGTATGCCTCATACATTTTCTGTGGGATATTTGATGTCATAAGTCGATAGGGTATTAAAAGTAAATGTAAATTCAAAATTAAGTGATGTAGTTCAATTTATTAGCACATAGACGGTAAAATGTACCTCTCACCGGCGAGATACGAAAGATATTTATTTTAGAAGCCAAACACATATGAACACAGATACGCAAATGCTTCAATTCTGGTAGACATGGATACCTCTTTATCAAATCAAAAACATCAACTTATTGCAAATTGGCCAGCCCTTGGAGCCCCCAAACATCCATTGTCACCTAGGAAAATTGGGGCCAGCATTTTGGTTTTTATATGATTAGTACAGAGGTTTGAAACTTGGTATTTTTCCGGCCATGGTATGCCTCGTACATTTTATATGGGACATTTGATGTCACAAGTCTGTAGAGCATTAAAAGTCAAAGTAAATTCTAAATTAAGTGATATAGTTCAAATTATTAGAATCTCGCCGGTAAGATGTATATTTCACTGGCAAGATACAAAAGATATTTTTTAAGAATGAAACACCTCCGAACATCGTCACACAAAAGCTTCAATTCAGGTAGACTTGAATACTTCTTCATCAAATAAAAAACATCATCTTATTGCACATTGAACAACCCCTGGAGCCCCCAAACATCCAATGCCACTTAGGAAAATTGGGGCCAACACTTAGGTTTTTATATGATTAGTACGGAGGTTTGAGACTTTGTATTTTTTGGCCATGGTATGTCTCGTACATTTTATATACAACATTTAATGTCATAAGTCAGTAGGACATTAAAAGTCAAAGTAAATTCCAAATTAATGGATGTAGTTCAAATTATTAGCATCTCGCTGGTAAGATGTATATCTCACCGATGAGATACGAAAGAATTTTTTTTTTAAAGAAACACCTCCGAACACTGTCACACAAAGGCTTTAACTCAGGTAGACATGAATACCTCTTCATCAAATAAAAAGAATCAATTTATTACACACTGGTCAGCCCCTAGATCCCCCAAACATCGAATGCCAACCAAGAAAATTGGGGTCAGCGTTTAGGTATTTATATGATTAGTACGGAGGTTTAAGACTTAGTATTTTTTTTGCTATGGTATGCCTCTTATATTTTATATGGGACATTTGATGTTATAAGTTGGTAGATCATTAAAATTAAATGTAAATTCCAAATTAAGTGATGTAGTTGAAATTATTAACATTTCACCGGTAAGATGTATAACTCACCGACAAGATACGAAAGAAATTCTCTTTAGTTGGCAAGCATCTCCAAACACTGTAACGCAAAACCTTTAATACAGGCAGACATAAATACCTCTTCTAAATCAAAATCATCAATTTATTGCACTTTGGTCTGCCCTTGGAGCCCCCTAAACATCCAATGCCATTAAAGAAAATTGGGACCAACATTTAGGTTTATGATTAGGACGGTGGTTTGAGACTTGGTATTTTTTTTTGCCTTGGTATATATGTCTTGTATATTTTATATGCCACATTTAATGTCACAAGTCAATAGGGCATTAAATGTTAAGTCCAAATTATTAGCATCTTGCTGATAAGATGTACATCTCACAGGCGACATACTAAATTTTTTTTTTTTGGAAGGAAACACCTTCAAACACTGTCACACAAATGCTTCAATTCTGGTACACATGATTAACTTATTGCACACTGGTCAGCCCTTGGAGCCTCCAAACATCTAATGCCACGTAGAAAAATTAGGACCTACGTTTAGGTTTTTTTATCATTAGTACGGAGGTTTGAGACTTGGTATTTTTTCAGCCATGTTATACCTCGTATATTTTCTATGAGACATTTGATATCATAAGTCGATTGACATTAAAAGTTAAAGTAAATTCAAAATTAAGTAATGTAGTTTAAATTATTAGCATCTCGACAGTAAGATGTACATCTCACCGGCGATGTATAAAAAAAAAAAATTTTAGAAGGAAACACCTCCGAACACTGTCACACAAAAGCTTCAATTCAGGTAGACATGAATACCTCTTCATCAAATCAAAAGCATTAACATGTTGCACACTGGTCAGCCCTTGAAGGCCCCAAACATCCATTGCCACCTAGGAAAATTGGATCTAACATTTAGGTTTTTATATTATTAGTACAGAAGTTTTAGACTTGGTATTTTTTAGGCCATGGTATATGCCTCGTACATTTTATATGGAACATTAAATGTCATAAGTCGATAGGGCATTAAAAGTCAATGTAAATTCAAAATTAAGTGATGTAGTTCAAATTATTAGCATCTTGCCGGTAAGATGTACATCTCACTGGCGAGATAAGGAAGCACCTCCGAACACTGTCACACAAAAGCTTCAATTCAGGTAGACATTAATACCTCTCTATCAAATCGAAAGTATTAACTTATTGCACTCTAGTTAGCCCCTTCAGGCCCCAAACATCCAATGCCATTTAGGAAAATTGAGTCTAACATTTAGGTTTTTATATGATTAGTACAGAAATTCGAGACTTGGTAATTTTTCGGCCATGGTATGCCTCGTACATTTTATATGGGACATTAAATGTCAAAAATCGTTAGGCTATTAAAAATTAACACAAATTTTAAATTAAGTGATGTAATTCAAATTATTAGCATCTCGCCAGTAAGAAGTATATCTCACCGAAAAAATACAAAAGATTTGTTTTGTTTTTTAAGGAAACACCTATGAACACTGTCACACAAAGGCTTCAATTTAGGTAGACATAAATACATCTTCATCAAATAAAGCACAGCAGCTTATTGCATGCTAGTCAGCCCCTAGAACCCCCAAACATTCAATGCCACCCGAAAAAATTGGGGCCAACATTTTGGTTTTATATAATTAATATAGAAGTTTGAGACTTAGTATTTTTAAGACTATGGTATGCCTCTTATATGGGACGTTTGATTTTATAAGTTGGTAGGACATTAAAAGTCAAAGTAAATTCCAATTTAAGTGATGTAGTTCAAATTTAGCATCTCGCCTGGAAGATGTACAACAAACCGGCGACATACGAAAGAAAATTATTTTAGAAGACTGTCACACAAAGGTTTCAATTCAGGTAGACGTGAATTGCTCTTCGTTAAATCAAAAGCATCAACTTGTTGTACATTGGTCAGCCATAGGAGCCCCCAAATATCCAATGTCACGTAGGAAAATTGGGGCCAGCATTTAGGTTTTTATACAATAAGTACAGAGGTTTAAGATTTGGTATTTTTTCGGTCATGGTATGCCTCGTACATTTTCTATGGGACATTTGATGTCATAAGTCCATAGGGTATTAAAAGTAATAGTAAATTCCAACTTAAGTGATGTGGTTCAAATTATTAGCATATCGACGATAAGATGTACATCTCACCAGCGAGATACGAAAGATAATTTTTTTAGAAGCCAAAGACCTATGAACACAGACACCCAAACGCTTCAATTCAGGTAGACATGGATACCTCTTCATCAAATTAAAATCATCAACTTATTGCACACTGGTTAGCCCTAGCAGTCCCAAAACATCCAATGTCACCCAAGAAAATTGGGGCCAGCATTTAGGTTTTTTTATGATTAGTACGGATGTTTGAAATTTGGCATTTTTTTGGCCATGGTATGCCTTGTACATTTTATATGGGACATTTGATTTCACAAGTCTATAAGGCATTAAAAGTCAAAGTAAACTCCAATTTAAGTGATGTAGTTCAAATTATTAGAATCTCGCCGGTTAGACGTATATCTCACTAGCAAGATACGGAAGATATTTTTTAAGAATGAAACACCTTCGAACATTGTCACACAAAGCATCAATTCAGGTAGACATGAATACCTCTTCATCAAATAAAAAATATCAACTTATTGCACACTAGTCAACCCCTGGAGCCCCCAAACATCCAATGCCACTTAGGAAAATTGGGGCCAACACTTAAGTTTTTATATGATTGGTACGGAGGTTTGAGACTTCGTATTTTTCGGCCATGGAATACCTCGTACATTTTATATATAACATTTAATGTCATAAGTCAGTAGGGCATTAAAAGTCAAAGTAAATTCCAAATTAATTGAGATGGTTCAAATTATTACCATCCCGCTGGTAAGATGTATATCTCTCCGGCGAGATACAAAAGATTTTTTTTTTTTTTTTTTTAAAGAAACACCTCCAAACACTATCACACAAATGCTTTACCTCAGGTAGATATGAATACCTCTTCATCAAATAAAAAATATCAATTTATTACACACTGGTTAGCCCCTAGAACCCCCAAACATTGAATGCCACCTGAGAAAATTGGGGTCAGCATTTAGGTTTTTATATGATTAGTATGGAGGTATGAGACTTAGTATTTTTTCAGCTATGGTATGCCTCATACATTTTATATGGGACATTTGATGTTATAAGTTGGTAGATCATTAAAAGTCATTTTAATTCCAAATTAAGCAATGTAGTTCAAATTATTAACATTTCACCGATAAGATGTACAGCTCACCGACGAGATATGAAAGAAATTCTTTTTGATTGGAAAGCATCTCCGCACACTGTAACGCAAAAGCTTCAATACTAGTAGACATGAATACCTCTTCTTCAAATCAAAATCATCAACTTATTGCACTTGGGTCTGCCCCTGGTGCCCCCTAAACATCCAATGCCATCAAGGAAAATTGGGGCCAACATTTAGGTTTATGATTAGGACGGAGGTTTGAGACTTGGTATTTTTTTGGCCATGGTATGTATGTCTTGTACATTTTATATGCTACATTTAATGTCACAAGTCAATAGGGCATTAAAAGTTAAGTCCAAATTACTAGCATCTTGCCTGTAAGATGTACATCTCACCGGCGAGAAACGAAAAATATTTTTTTTAGAAGGAAACACCTCCGAACACTGTCACACAAAAGCTTCAAGTCGGGTAGACATGAATACCTCTTCATCAAATCAAAAGCATTAACTTATTGCACACTAGTCAGCCCCTAGAGCCCCCAAACATCTAATGCCACGTAGGAAAATTGGAACCAATACTTAGGTTTTTTTATGATTAGTACGGAGGTTTGAGACTTGGTATTTTTTCGGCCATTGTATGCCTCGTATATTTTCTATGAGACATTTGATATCATAAGTCGATAGGACATTAAAAGTTAAAGTAAATTTCAAATTAAGGGATGTAGTTCAAATTATTAGCATCTTGCCGGTAAGATGTATCTCACCGACGAGATACAAAAGAATGTTTTTTCTTTTAAAAGAAACTCCTCCGAACACTGTCACACAAAGGCTTTAACTCAGGTAGACATGAATACCACTTCATAAAATAAAAATGATCAATTTATTACATAATGGTCAGCCCCTAGAGCCCACTGAACATCGAATGCCACCCGAGAATATTGGGGTCAGCATTTTGGTTTTTATATGATTAGTACGGACATTTGAGACTTAATATTTTTTCGGCTATGGTATGCCTCATATATTTTATATGGGACATATGATGTTTTAAGTTGGTAGATCATTAAAAGTCAAAGTAACTTCCAAATTAAGTGATGTAGTTCAAATTATTAGCATCTCGCCGGTAAGATGTACATCCCACCAGTGATATACGAAAGAAATTTTTTTAAGAAGGAAACACCTCCAAACACTGTCACACAAAAGCTTCAATTTAGGTAGAAATGAATACCTCTTCATCAAATGAAAAGCATCAACTTGTTGCACACTGGTCAACCCCTGAAGGTCCCAAACATCCAATGCCACCTAGGAAAATTAGGTCTAACATTTAGGTTTTTATATGATTAGTACAGGAGTTTTACACTTGGTATTTTTTGGGCCATGGTATATGCCTCATACATTTTATATGGAACATTAAATGTCATAAGTTGGTAGGGCATTAAAAGTCAAAGTAAATTCTCAAATTAAGATGTGCATCTCACTGGGGAGAAAAGGAAACACCTCAAAACACTGTCACACAAAAGCTTCAATTCAGGTAGACATGAATACCTCTCCATTAAATCAAAAGTATCAACTTATTGCACTCTAGTCAGCCCCTTAAGGCCCCAAACATTCAATGCCACCTAGAAAAATTGAGTCAAATATTTAGGATTTTATATGATTAGTACTGAAGTTTGAGACTTGGTATTTTATCGACCATGGTATGTCTTGTGTATTTTATATAGGACATTAAATGTCATAAGTCGGTAGGACATTAAAAATCAAAGTAAATTTTGAATTAAGTGATGTAATTCAAATTATTAGCATCTCGCCGGTAAGATGTACATTTCAACCGCGAAATACGAAATATTTTGTTTTTTTTTAAGGAAACACCTACGAACACTGTCACACAAAGGTTTCAATTCAGGTAGACATAAATACATCTTTATCAAATAAAAAACATCAACTTATTGCATGCTGGCGGTCAGCCCCTAGTGCCCCCAAAGATCAAATGCCACCCGAAAAAATTGGGGCCAACATTTTGGTTTTTATATAATTAATACGGAAGTTTGAGACTTAGTACTTTATCGACTATGGTATGCCTCAAATATGGGACATTTGATTTTATAAGTCGGTAGGACATTAAAAGTCAAAGTAAATTCCAATTTAAGTGATGTAGTTCAAATTTAGCATCTTGCCGGGAAGATGTACAACTCACCGGCGAGATGCGAAATAACATAATTTTAAAAGACTGTCACACAAGGGCTTCAATTCAGGTAGACATGAATTTCTCTTCGTCAGATCTAAAGCATCAACTTATTGTACATTGGTCAGCCATAGGAGCCCCCAAATATCCAATGTCACGCAGGAAAATTGGGGCCAGCATTTTGGTTTTTATACAATAAGTACAGAGGTTTGGGATTTGATATTTTCTCGGTCATGGTACTCCTCGTACATTTTCTATGGTACATTTGATGTCATAAGTCGATAGGGCATTAAAAGTAAAAGTAAATTCAAAATTAAGTGATGTGGTTCAAATTATTAGCATATCAACGATAAGATAAACATCTCACGGGCGAGATACGAAAGATATTTATTTTAGAAGTCAAACACCTATGAACACAGACACCCACACGCTTCAATTCAGATAGACATGGATACCTCTTAATCAAATAAAAAAAATCAACTTATTAAACACTGGTCAGTCCTTGGAGCCCCAAAACATCCAATGTCACCCAGGAAAATTTGGGTCAGCATTTAGGTTTTTATATGATTAGTACGGAGGTTTGAAACTTGGTATTTTTTCGGCCTTGGTATGCCTCGTACATTTTATATGGGACATTTGATTTCACAAGTCCATAGGGCATTAAAAGTCAAAGTAAATTCCAAATTAAGTGAAGTAGTTCAAATTATTAGAATCTCGCCGGTAAGATGTATATCTCACTTGCAAATACGAAAGATAATTTTTAAGAATGAAACACCTCCGAACATTGTCACACTATAGCTTCAATTCAGGTAGACATGAATACCTCTTCATCAAATAAAAAACATCAACTTATTGCACACTGGTCAACCCCTGGAGCCCCCAAACATCCAATGCTACTTAGGAAAATTAGGGCCAACACTTAGGTTTTCATATGATTACTACGGAGGTTTAAGACTTTGTATTTTTCGGCCATGATATGCCTCGTACATTTTATATACGCCATTTAATGTCATAAGTCAGTAGGGCATTAAAAGTCAAAGTAGATTCCAAATTAATTGATGTAGTTCAAATTATTAGCATCTTACTGGTAAGATGTATATCTCACAGGCGAGAAACGAAAGAATTTTGTTTTTTTTTTGAAAGAAGCATCTTCGAACACTGTCACACAAAGGCTTTAACTTAGGTAGACATGAATACCTCTTCATCAAATAAAAAGCATCATATTATTACACACTGGTCAGCCCCTAGAGCCCCCAAACATCGAATGTCACCCGAGAAAATTAGGGTCGGCATTTAGGTTTTTATATGATTAGTACGGAGGTTTGAGACTTAGTATTTTTTCGGCTATGGTATGCCTCATATATTTTATATGGGATATTTGATGTTATAAGTTGGTAGATCATTAAAAGTCAAAGTAAATTCCAAATTAAGTGATGTATTTCAAATTATTAACATTTCACCGGTAAGATGTACAACTCACCGACGAGATACGAAAGAAATTCTTTTTAGTTGGCAAGCATCTCCGAACACTGTAACGCAAAAGCTTCAATACAGGCAGGCATGAATACCTCTTCTTCAAATCAAAATCATCAACTAATTGAACTTTGGTTTGCCCATGGAGCCCCCCAAACATCCAATGCCATCAAGAAAAATTGGGGCCAACATTTAGGTTTATGATTAGGACGGAGGTTTGAGACTTGGTACTTTTTTTGCCATGGTATATATGTCTTGTACATTTTATATGCTACATTTAATGTCACAAGTCAATAGGGCATTAAAAGTTAAGTCCAAATTATTAGCATCTTGCCGATAAGATGTACATCTTACTGGCGAGATACGAAAAATATTTTTTTTAGAAGGAAACACCTCCGAACACTATCACATAAAAGCTTTAATTTAGGTAGACATAAATACATCTTCATCAAATAAAAAACATCAACTTAGTGCATGCTGGTCAGCCCCTAGAGCCCCCAAAATCCAATGCCACTCGAAAAAGTTGGGGCCAACATTTTGATTTTTGTATAAGTAATACGGAAGTTTGAGACTTAGTACTTTTTCGACTATGGCATGCCTCGTATATGGGACGTTTGATTTTATAAGTCGGTAGGACATTAAAAGTCAAAGTAAATTCCACTTTAAGTGATGTAGTTCAAATTTAGCATCTCGCTGGGAAGATGTACAACTCACCGGCGAAATACAAAGAAAATTATTTTAGAAGACTGTCATACAAAGGCTTCAATTCAGGTAGACATGAATTTCTCTTCGCCAAATCAAAAGCATCAACTTATTGTACATTGGTCAACCATAGGAGCCCCCAACTATCCAATGTCACGCAGGATAATTAGGGCCAGCATTTTGGTTTTTATATAATAAGTACAGAGGTTTGGGATTTGGCATTTTTTCGATCATGGTATGCCTCGTACATTTTCTCTAGGAGGGCATTAAAAGTAAAAGTAAATTCAAAATTAAGTGATGTAGTTCAAATTATTAGCATATCGACGATAAGATATACATCTCACCGGCGATATACGAAAGATATTTATTTTAGAAGCCAAACACCTATGAACACAGACACCCAAACGCTTCAATTCAGATAGACATGGATACCTCTTCATCAAATCAAAAGCATCAACTTATTGCACACTGGTCAGTCCTTGGAGCCCCAAAACATCCAATGTCACCCAGGAAAATTTGGGCCAGCATTTAGGTTTTTATATGATTAGTACGGAGGTTTGAAACTTGATATTTTTTCGGCCTTGGTATCCCTCGTACATTTTATATGGGACATTTGATTTCACAAGTCTATAGGGCATTAAAAGTCAAAGTAAATTCCAAATTAAGTGAAGTAGTTCAAATTATTAGAATCTCGCCGGTAAGATGTATATCTCACTGGCAAATACGAAAGATAATTTTTAGGAATGAAACACCTCCGAACATTGTCACACTAAAGCTTCAATTCAGGTAGACATGAATACCTCTTCATCAAATCAAAAACATCAACTTATTGCACACTGGTCAACCCCCTGGAGCCCCCGAACATCCAATGCCACTTAGGAAAATTTGGGCCAATACTTAGGTTTTCATATGATTGCTACGAAGGTTTAAGACTTTGTATTTTTTGGCCATGATATGCCTCGTACATTTTATATACGACATTTAATGTCATAAGTCAGTAGGGCATTAAAAGTCAAAGTAGATTCCAAATTAATTGATGTAGTTCAAATTATTAGCATCTTACTGGTAAGATGTATATCTCACAGGCGAGATACGAAAGAATTTTTTTTTTTTTTGAAAGAAACATCTCCGAACACTGTCACACAAAGGCTTTAACTTAGGTAGACATGAATACCTCTTCATCAAATAAAAAGCATCAATTTATTACACACTGGTCAGCCCCTAGAGCCCCCAAACATCGAATGTCACCCGAGAAAATTAGGGTCGGCATTTAGGTTTTTATATGATTAGTACGGAGGTTTGAGACTTAGTATTTTTTCGGCTATGGTATGCCTCATATATTTTATATGGGATATTTGTTGTTATAAGTTGGAAGATCATTAAAAGTCAAAGTAAATTCCAAATTAAGTGATGTAGTTCAAATTATTAACATTTCATCGGTAAGATGTACAACTCACCGATGAGATACAAAAGAAATTCTTTTTAGTTGGCAAGCGTCTCCGAACACTGTAACCCAAAAGCTTCAATATTGGCAGACATGAATACCTCTTCTTCAAATCAAAATCATCAACTAATTGCACTTTGGTGTGCCCCTGGAACCCCCCAAACATTCAATGCCATCAAGGAAAATTGGGGCCAACATTTAGGTTTATGATTAGGATAGAGGTTTGAGACTTGGTATTTTTTTGGCCATGGTATATATGTCTTGTACATTTTATATGCTACATTTAATGTCACAAGTCAATAGGGCATTAAAAGTTAAGTCCAAATTATTAGCATCTTGCCGATAAGATGTACATCTCACCGGCGATATACAAAAAATATTTTATTTAGAAGGAAACACCTCCGAACACTATCACATAAAAGCTTCAATTCGGGTAGACATGAATACCTCTTCATCAAATCAAAAGCATTAACTTATTGCACATTGGTCAGCCCCTGGAGCCCCCAAATATCTAATGCCACGTAGGAAAATTGGGACCAACACTTAGGTTTTTTTATGAGTAGTACAGAGGTTTGAGACAAGATATTTTTTCGGCCATGGTATGCCTCGTATATTTTCTATGAGACATTTGATATCATAAGTCGATAGGGCATTAAAAGTTAAAGTAAATTCCAAATTAAGTGATGTAGTTCAAATTATTAGCATCTCGCCGGTAAGATGTACATCTCACCGGCGATATACGAAAGAAATTTTTTTTAGAAGGAAACACCTCCGAACACTGTCACACAAAAGCTTCAATTCAGGTAGACAAGAATACCTCTTCATCAAATCAAAAGCATCTTGTTGCACACTAATCAGTCCCTGAAGGCCCCAAACATCCAATGCCACCTAGGAAAATTGGGTCTAACATTTAGGTTTTTATATGATTAGTATAGAAGTTTTAGACTTGGTATTTTTTGGGCCATGGTATATGCCTCGTATATTTTATATAGAACATTAAATGTTATAAGTCGGTAGGTCATTAAAAGTCAAAGTAAATTCCAAATTAAGTGATGTAATTCAAATTATTAGCATCTCGCCGGTAAGATGTGCATCTCACTGGCGAGATAAGGAAACAACTTTGAACACTGTAACACAAAAGCTTCAATTCAGGTAGACATGAATACCTCTTTATAAAATTGAATGTATCAACTCATTGCACTCTGGTCAGCCCCTTAAGGCCCAAAACATCCAATGCCACCTAGGAAAATTGAGTCAACCATTTAGGTTTTTATATGATTAGCACAGAAATTTGAGACTTGATATTTTTTCGGCCATGGTATACCTCGTATAGTTTATATGGGACATTAAATGTCATAAGTCGGTAGGGCATTAAAAATCAAAGTAAATTCCAAATTCAGTGATGTAATTCAAATTATTAGCATCTCGCCGGTAAGATGTACATCTCACCGGCGAAATACGAAAGATTTATTTTTTTCTTAAGGAAACACCTACGAACACTGTCACACAAAGGTTTCAATTCAGGTGGACATAAATAAATCTTCATCAAATAAAAAACATCAACTTATTACATGCTGGTCCACCCCTAGAGCCCCCAAAATCTAATGCCACCCGAAAAAATTGGGGCCACATTTTGATTTTTATATAATTAATACGGAAGTTTGAGACTTAGTATTTTTTTGACTATGGTATGCCTTGTATATGGGACGTTTGATTTTATAAGTCGGTAGGACATTAAAAGTCAAAGTAAATTCCAATTTAAGTGATGTAGTTTAAATTTAGCATCTCGCTGGGAAGATGTACAACTCACCGGCGAGATACGAAAGAAAATTATTTTAGAAGACTGTCATACAAAGGCTTCAATTTAGGCAGACATGAATATCTTTTCATCAAATCAAAAGCATCAACTTATTGTACATTGGTCAACCATAGGAGCCCCCAAATATCCAATGTCACGCAGGATAATTGGGGCCAACATTTAGGTTTTTATATAATAAGTACAGAGGTTTGGGATTTGGAATTTTTTCGATCATGGTATGCCTCGTACATTTTCTATGGGACATTTGATGTCATAAGTCAATAGAGAATTAAAAGTAAAAGTAAATTCAAAATTAAGTGATGTAGTTCAAATTATTACCATATCGATGATAAGATATACATCTCACCGGCGAGATACGAAAGATATTTATTTTAGAAGCCAAACACCTATGAACACAGACACCCAAATGCTTCAATTCAGATAGACATGGATACCTCTTCATCAAATCAAAAGCATCAACTTATTGCACACTGGTCAGTCCTTGGAGCCCCAAATCCAATGTCTCCCAGGAAAATTTGGGTCGGCATTTAGGTTTTTATATGATTAGTACGGAGGTTTGAAACTTTGTATTTTTTTGGCCTTGGTATGTCTCGTACATTTTATATGGGACATTTGATGTCACAAGTCCATAGGGCATTAAAAGTCAAAGTAAATTCCAAATTAAGTGATGTAGTTCAAATTATTAGAATCTCGCCGGTAAGATGTATATCTCACTGGCAAATACGAAAGATAATTTTTAAGAATGAAACACCTCCGAACATTGTCACACTAAAGTTTCAATTCAGGTAGACATGAATACCTCTTCATCAAATAAAAAATATCAACTTATTGAACACTGGTCAACCCCCTGGAGCCCCCAAACAACTAATGCCACATAGGAAAATTAGGGCCAACACTTAGGTTTTTATATGATTAGTACGGAGGTTTGAGACTTTGTATTTTTCAACCATGATATGCCTCGTACATTTTATATACGACATTTAATGTCATAAGTCAGTAGGGCATTAAAAGTCAAAGTAGATTCCAAATTAATTGATGTAGTTCAAATTATTAGCATCTTACGGGTAAGATGTATATCTCACAGGCGAGATACGAAAGAATTTTTTTTTTTTTTGAAAGAAAATCTCTGAACACTGTCACACAAAGGTTTAAACTCAGGTAGACTTGAATACCTATTCATCAAATAAAAAGCATCAATTTATTACACACTGGTCAGCCCCTAGAGCCCCCAAAAATCGAATGTCACCCAAGAAAATTAGGGCCGGCATTTAGGTTTTTATATGATTAGTACGGAGGTTTGAGACTTAGTATTTTTTTGGCTACGGTAGGTTCATATATTTTGTATGGGACATTTGATGTTATAAGTTGATAGATCATTAAAAGTCAAAGTAAATTTCAAATTAAGTGATGTAGTTTAAATTATTAACATTTCAGCGGTAAGATGTACAACTCACTGACGAGATAGGAAAGAAATTCTTTTTAGTTGGCAAGCATCTCCGAACACTGTAACGCAAAAGCTTCAATACAGGCAGGCATGAATACCTCTTCTTCAAATCAAAATCATCAACTTATTGCACTTTAGTTTGCCCATGGAGCCCCCCAAACATCCAATGCCATCAAGGAAAATTGGGGCCAACATTTAGGTTTATGATTAGGACGGAGGTTTGAGACTTGGTATTTTTTTGGCCATGATATATATGTTTTGTACATTTTATGTGCTACATTTAATGTCACAAGTCAATAGGGCATTAAAAGTTAAGTCCAAATTATTAGCATCTTGCCGATAAGATGTACATTTCACTAGCGAGATACGAAAAATATTTTTTTTAGAAGGAAACACCTACGAACACTATCACATAAAAGATCCAATTCGGGTAAACATGAATACCTCTTCATCAAATCAAAAGCATTAACTTATTGCACACTGGTCAGCCCTTGGAGCCCCCAAATATCTAATGCCACGTAGGAAAATTGGGACCAACACTAAGGTTTTTTTATGAGTAGTAAGGAGGTTTGAGACATGGTATTTTTTCGGCCATGGTATGCCTCGTATATTTTCTATGAGACATTTGATATCATAAATCGTTAGGGCATTAAAAGTTAAAGTTAATTCCAAATTAAGTGATGTAGATCAAATTATTAGCATCTCGCCGGTAAGATGTACGTCTCACCGGCGATATACGAAAGAATTTTTTTTTAGAAGGAAACACCTCCGAACACTGTCACACAAAAGCTTCAATTCAGGTAGACAGGAATACCTCTTCATCAAATCAAAAGCATCTTGTTGCACACTGGTCAGTCCCTGAAGGCCCCAAACATCCAATGCCACCATGGAAAATTGGGTCTAACATTTAGGTTTTTATATGATTAGTACAGAAGTTTTAGACTTTGTATTTTTTGGGCCATGCTATATGCCTCATACATTTTATATGGAACATTATATGTCATAAGTCGGTAGGTCATTAAAAGTCAAAGTAAATTCCAAATTAAGTGATGTAATTCAAATTATTAGCAACTCGCCGATAAGATGTGCATCTCACTGGCGAGATAAGGAAACTCCTCCGAACACCGTCACACCAAAGCTTCAATTCAGGTAGACATGAATACCTCTCCATCAAATCGAAAGTATTAACTTATTGCACTTTGGTCAGCCCCTTGAGGCCCCAAACATCCAATGCCACCTACTTAAATTGAGTCAAACATTTAGATTTTTATTGATTAGTACAGAAGTTTGAGACTTGGTATTTTTTCGGCCATGGTATGTCTCGTGTATTTTATATAGGACATTAAATGTCATAACTCGGTAGGACATTAAAAATCAAAGTAAATTTTGAATTAAGTGATGTAATTCAAATTATTAGCATCTCGTCGGTAAGATGTATATTTCACCGACGAAATACGAAAGATTTTTTTTTTTTTTAAGGAAACACCTACGAACACTGTCACACAAAGGATTCAATTCAAGTAGACATAAATACATCTTTATCAAATAAAAAACATCAACTTATTGCATGCTGGCGGTCAGCCCCTAGTGCCCCCAAAGATCAAATGCCACCAAAAAAAATTGGGGCCAACATTTTGGTTTTTATATAATTAATACGGAAGTTTGAGACTTAGTATTTTATCGACTATGGTATGCCTCAAATATGGGACATTTGATTTTATAAGTCGGTAGGACATTAAAAGTCAAAGTACATTCCAATTTAAATGATGTAGTTCAAATTTTGTATCTCGTCGGGAAGATATACAACACACCGACGAGATACGAAAGAAAATTATTTTAGAAGACTGTCACACAAAGGCTTCACTTTAGGTAGACGTGAATTTATCTTCGTCAAATCAAAAGCATCAACTTATTGTACATTGGTCAACCATTAGATCCCCCAGATATCCAATGTCATGTAGGAAAATTGGGGCCAGCATTTTGGTTTTTATACCATATGTACAGAGGTTTGGAATTTGGTTTTTTTTCGGTCATGGTATGCCTCGTACATTTTCTATGGGACATTTGATGTCATAAGTCGATAGGACATTAAAAGTAAAAGTAAATTCCAAATTAAGTGATGTAGTTCAAGTTAATAACATATCGACGATAAGATGTACATCTCACCGGTGAGATACGAATGATATTTACTGTAGAAGCCAAACACCTATGAACACAGACTCCCAAATGCTTCAATTCAGGTAGACATGGATACCTCTTCATCAAATTGAAAGCATCAACTTATTGCACACTGGTCAGCCCTTGGAGCCCCCAAACATCCAATGTCACCCAGAAAAATTGGGGTCAACATTTAGGTTTTTATATAATTAGTACAGAGGTTTGAAACTTGGTATTTTTTCGGCCATGGTATGCCTCGTACATTTATATGGGACATTTGATGTCACAAATCCATAGGGCATTAAAAGTCAATGTAAATTCCAAATTAAGTGATGTGGTTCAAATTATTAGAATCTCGCTGGTAAGATATATATCTCACTGGCAAGATACGAAAGATATTTTTTAAGAATGAAACACCTCCGAACATTGTCACACAAGAGCTTCAATTCGGGTAGACATGAATACCTCTTCATCAAATAAAAATCTTCATCTTATTGTACACTGGTCAACCCCTGGAGCCCCCCAACATCCTATGCCACTTAGGAAAATTGGGGCCAACATTTGGGATTTTATATGATTAGTACGGAGTTTTGAGACTTTGTATTTTTTTGGTCATGGTATGCCTCGTACATTTTATATACGACATTTAATGTCATAAGCCAGTAGGGCATTAAAAGTCAAAGTTAATTCTAAATTAATTGATGTAGTTCAAATTATTAGCATCTCGCTGGTAAGATGTATATCTCACCAGCAAGATACGAAAGAAATTTTTTTTTTTTGAAAGAAACACCTCCGAACAATGTCACACAAAGGCTTTAACTCAAGTAGACATGAATACCTCTTCATCAAATAAAAAACATCAATTTATTACACACTGGTCAGCCCTTAGAGCCCCCAAACATCGAATGCCACCGGAAAAAGTTGGGGTCTGCATTTAGATTTTTATATGATTAGTACGGAGGTTTGAGACTTAGTATTTTTTTCGGCTATGGTATGCCTCATATATTTTATATGGGACATGTGATGTTATAAGTTGGTAGATCATTAAAAGTCAAAGTAAATTCCAAATTAAGTGATGTAGTTCAAATTATTAACATTTCACCGCTAAGATGTTCAACTCACCGATGAGATACGAAAGAAATTGCTTTTCGTTGGCCAGCATCACCGAGCACTATAACGCAAAAGCTTCAATACTACCAGACATGAATACATCTTCTTCTAATCAAAATCATCAACTTATTGCACTTTGGTTTGCCCCTTGAGCCCCCCAAACATCCAATGCCATCAAGAAAAATTGGGGCCAACATTTAGGTTTATGATTAGAACGAAGGTTTGAGACTTGGTATTTTTTTGGCCATGGTATATATGTCTTGTACATTTTATACGCTACATTTAATGTCACAAGTCAATAGGGCATTAAAATTAAGTCCAAATTATTAGCATTTTTCCGATAAGATGTACATCTCATCGGCGAGATACAAAAAATATTTTTTTTAGAGGAAAACACCTCCGAACACTGTCACACAAAAGCTTCAATTCGGGTAGACATGAATACCTATTCATCAAATCAAAAGCATTAATTTATTGCACACTGGTCAGCCCCTGGAGCCCCCAAACATCTAATGCCACGTAGGAAAATTGGGACCAATACTTAGGTTTTTTTATGATTAGTACGGAGGTTTGAGACTTGGTATTTTTTTGGCCATGGTATGCCTCGTATATTTCTATGAGACATTTGATATCAAAAGTCGATAGGGCATTGAAAGTTAAAGTAAATTTCAAATTAAGTGATGTAGTTCAAATTATTAGCATCTTGCCGGTAAGATGTATATCTCATTGGCGAGATATAAAATAATTTTTTTTTTTTAAAGAAACACCTCCGAACACTGTCACACATAGGCTTTAACTTAAGTAGACATGAATACCTCTTTATCAAATAAAAAGCATCAATTTATTACACACTGGTCAGCCCCTAGAGCCCCCAAACATCGAATGCCACCCGAGAAAATTCGGGTCAGCATTTAGGTTTTTATATGATTAGTACGGAGGTTTGAAACTTAGTATTTTTTCGGCTATGGTATGCCTCATATATTTTATATGGTACATTTGATGTTATAAGTTGGTAGATAATTAAAAGTCAAAATAAATTCCAAATTAAATGATTTAGTTCAAATTATTAGCATTTCGCTGGTAAGATGTACATCTAACCAACGATATACGAAAGAAATTTTTTTTAGAAGAAAACACCTCCGAAAATTGCCACACAAAAGCTTCAATTCAGGTAGAATTGAATACCTCTTCATCAAATCAAAAGCATCAAATTTTTGCACACTGGTCAGCCCCTGAAGGCCCCAAACATCCAATGCCACCTAGGAAAGTTGGGTCTAACATTTAGATTTTTATATGATTACTACAGAAGTTTTACACTTTATATTTTTTGGACCATGGTATATGCCTTGTACATTTTATATGGAACATTAAATGTCATAAGTTGGTAGGGCATTAAAAGTCAAAGTAAATTCCAAATTAAGTGATGTAATTCAAATTATTAGCATCTCGCCGGTAAGATGTGCATCTCACTGGCGAGATATGGAAACACCTCCGAACACTGTCACACAAAAGCTTCAATTCAAGTGGACATGAATACTTCTCCATCAAATCGAAAGTATCACCTTATTGCACTCTGGTCAGCCCCTTAAGGCCCCAAACATTCAATGCCACCAAGGAAAATTGAGTCAAACATTTAGGTGTTTATATGATTAGTACAGAAGTTTGAGACTTGGTATTTTTTTGGCCATGGTATATATGTCTTGTACATTTTATACGCTACATTTAATGTCACAAGTCAATAGGGCATTAAAATTAAGTCCAAATTATTAGCATTTTGCCGATAAGATGTACATCTCATCGGCGAGATACAAAAAATATTTTTTTTAGAGGAAAACACCTCCGAACACTGTCACACAAAAGCTTCAATTCGGGTAGACATGAATACCTATTCATCAAATCAAAAGCATTAATTTATTGCACACTGGTCAGCCCCTGGAGCCCCCAAACATCTAATGCCACGTAGGAAAATTGGGACCAATACTTAGGTTTTTTTATGATTAGTACGGAGGTTTGAGACTTGGTATTTTTTTGGCCATGGTATGCCTCGTATATTTTCTATGAGACATTTGATATCAAAAGTCGATAGGGCATTGAAAGTTAAAGTAAATTCCAAATTAAGTGATATAGTTCAAATTATTAGCATCTTGCCGGTAAGATGTATATCTCATTGGCGAGATATAAACGAATTTTTTTTTTTTTAAAGAAACATCTCCGAACACTGTCACACATAGGCTTTAACTTAGGTAGACATGAATACCTCTTTATCAAATAAAAAGCATCAATTTATTACACACTGGTCAGCCCCTAGAGCCCCCAAACATCGAATGCCACCCGAGAAAATTGGGGTCAGCATTTAGGTTTTTATATGATTAGTACGGAGGTTTGAAACTTAGTATTTTTTCGGCTATGGTATGCCTCATATATTTTATATGGTACATTTGATGTTAGAAGTTGGTAGATAATTAAAAGTCAAAATAAATTCCAAATTAAATGATTTAGTTCAAATTATTAGCATTTCGCTGGTAAGATGTACATCTAACCAACGATATACGAAAGAAATTTTTTTTAGAAGAAAACACCTCCGAAAATTGCCACACAAAAGCTTCAATTCAGGTAGAATTGAATACCTCTTCATCAAATCAAAAGCATCAAATTTTTGCACACTGGTCAGCCCCTGAAGGCCCCAAACATCCAATGCCACCTAGGAAAGTTGGGTCTAACATTTAGATTTTTATATGATTACTACAGAAGTTTTACACTTTATATTTTTTGGACCATGGTATATGCCTTGTACATTTTATATGGAACATTAAATGTCATAAGTTGGTAGGGCATTAAAAGTCAAAGTAAATTCCAAATTAAGTGGTGTAATTCAAATTATTAGCATCTCGCCAGTAAGATGTGCATCTCACTGCCGAGATATGGAAACACCTCCGAACACTGTCACACAAAAGCTTCAATTCAAGTGGACATGAATACTTCTCCATCAAATCGAAAGTATCAACTTATTGCACTCTGGTCAGCCCCTTAAGGCCCCAAACATTCAATGCCACCAAGGAAAATTGAGTCAAACATTTAGGTGTTTATATGATTAGTACAGAAGTTTGAGACTTGGTACTTTTTCAGCCATGGTATGCCTCGTACTTTTTATATGGAACATTAAATGTCATAAGTGGGTAGGGCATTAAAAATCAAAGTAAATTTCATATTAAGTGATGTAATTCAAATTATTAGCATCTCGCCGGTAAGATGTTCATCTCACCGACGAAATACGAAAGATTTGTTTTTCTCTTAAAGACACACCTACGAATACTGTCACACAAAGGTTTCAATTCATGTAGACATAAATACATCTTCATCAAATAAAAAACATCAACTTATTGCATGCTGGTCAGCCCCTAGAGCCCCCAAACATCCAATGGCACCCGAACAAATTGGGGCCAATATTTTGATTTTTATATAATTAATACGATAGTTTGAGACATAGTATTTTTTTTTACTATGGTATGCCTCATTTATGGGACATTTGATTTTATAAGTCGGTAGGACATTAAAAGTCAAAGTAAATTCCAATTTAAGTGATGTAGTTCAAATTTAGCATCTCATCGGGAAGATCTACAACTCACCCGCGAGATATGAAAGAAAATTATTTTAGAAGACTGTCACACAAAGGCTTTAATTGAGGCGGACGTGAATTTCTCTTCGTCAAATCAAAAGCATCAACTTATTGTACATTGGTCAGCTATAGGAGCCCCCAAATATCTAATGTCACGCAGGAAAATTGGGGCCAGCATTTAGGATTTTATACAATAAGTACAGAGGTTTGGGATTTGGTACTGTTTTGATCATGGTATGCCTCGTACATTTTCTATGGGACATTTGATGTCATAAGTTGATAGGGCATTAAAAGTAAAAGTAAATTTCAAATTAAGTGATGTAGTTCAAATTATTAGCATATCGACGATAAGATTTATAGCTCACCAACGAGATACGAAAGTTATTTATTTTAAAAGCCAAACACCTATGAAAACAGACACCCAAACGCTTCAATTTAGGTAGACATGGATACCTCTTCATCAAATCAAAAACACAAACTTATTGCACACTGGTCAATCCTTGCTGCCCCAAAACAGCCAATGTCCCCCAGAAAAATTGGGGCCAGCATTTAGGATATTATATGATTAGTACGGAGGTTTGAAACTTGGTATTTTTTCGGCCATGGTATGCCTCGTACATTTTATATGAGACAGTTGATGTCACAAGTCCATAGGGCATTAAAAGTCAAAGTAAATTCTAAATTAAGTGATGTAGTTCAAATTATTAGAATCTCGCCAGTAAGATGTATATCTCACTGGCACGATGCAAAAGAAATTTTTTTAGAGTTTCACTTCCGTATATTGTCACACAAAAGCTTCAATTCAGGTAGACATGAATACCTCTTCATCAAATCAAAAACATCAACTTATTGCACACTGGTCAACCCCTGGAGCCCCAAAACATCCACTGCCACTTCGGAAAATTGGGGCCAACACTTAGGTTTTTATATGATTAGTACGGAGGTTTGGGACTTTGTATTTTTAGGCCATGGTATGCCTCGTACATTTTATATAGGACATTTAATGTCATAAGTCAGTAGGGCATTAAAAGTAAAAGTAAATTTCAAATTAATTGGTGTAGTTCAAATTATTAGCATCTCGCTGGTAAGATGTATATCTCACCGGCGAGATACGAAAGAATTTTTTTTTTTGTTGAAAGACACACCTCTGAACACTGTCACACAAAGGCTTTAACTTATGTAGACATTAATACCTCTTCATCAAAGAAAAAACATCAAATTATTACACACTGGTTGGCCCCTAGAGCCCCCAAACATCGAATGCCACCCGAGAAAATTGGGGTCAACATTTAAATTTTTATATGATTAGTATGAAGGTTTTAGACTTAGTATTTTTTCGGCTATGGTATGCCTCATATATTTTATATGGGACATTTGATGTTATAAGTTGGTAGATCATTAAAAGTCAAAGTAAATTCCAAATTAAGTGATATAGTTCTAATTAATAATATTTCACCGGTAAGATATACAACTCACCGACGAGATACGAAAGAAATTCTTTTTAGTTGGCAAGCATCTCCGAACACTGTAACGTAAAAGCTTCAATATAGGGATACATGAATACCTCTTCTTTAAATCAAAATCATCAACTTATTGTGCTTTGGTCTACCACTGGAGCCCCCCCAAACATTCAATGTCATCATGGAAAATTGGGGCTAACATTTAGGTTTATAATTAGGATGGAGGTTTGGGACTTGATATTTTTTTGCCCATGGTATATATGTCTTGTACATTTTATATGCTACATTTAATGTCACAAGTCAATAGGGCATTAAAATTTAAGTCTAAATTGTTAGCATCTTGCCGAGAAGATGTACATCTCACCAGCGAGATATGAAAAATATTTTTTTTAGAAGGAAATACCTCCGAACACTGTCACACAAAAGCTTCAATTTTGGTAGACATGAGTACCCCTTCAACAAATCAAAAGCATTAACTTATTGCACACTGGTCAGCCCCTGGAGCCCCCAAACATCTAATGCCACGTAGGAAAATTGGGACCAACACTTAGGTTTTTTTATTATTAGTACGGAGGTTTGAGACTTGATATTTTTTTGGCCATGGTATGCCTCGTATATTTTCTATGAGACATTTGATATCATAAGTCGATAGGGCATTAAAAGTAAAAAAAAATTCCAAATTAAATGATGTAGTTCAAATTATTAGCATCTCGCCGGTAAGATGTACAACTCACCAGCGATATACAAAAGAAATTTTTTTAGAAGGAAACACCTCCGAACACTGTCACACAGAAGCTTTAATTCAGGTTGACATGAATACCTTTTCATCAAATCAAAAGCATCAACTTGATGCACACTGGTTAGTCCCTGAAGGCCCCAAACATCCAATGCCACCTAGGAATATTGGGTCTAACATTTAGGTTTTTGTATGATTAGTGCAGAAGTTTTAGACTTGGTATTTTTTGGGCCAAGGTATATGCCTCGTACAATTTATATGGAACATTAAATGTCATAAGTCGGTAGGGCATTAAAAGTCAAAGTAAATTCCAAATTGAGTGATGTAGTTCAAATTATTAGCATCTTGCCGGTAAGATGTGCATCTCACTGGCGAGATAAGGAAACGCCTATGCATATCACTGGCGAGATAAGGAAACGCCTCCGAACACTGTCACACAAAAGCTTCAATTCAGGTAGACAAGAATACCTCTCCATCAAATCAAAAGTATCAACTTGTTGCACTCTGGTCAGCCCCTTAAGGCCCCAAATATTTAATGCCACCTAGGAAAATTGAGTCAAATATTTAGGTTTTTATATGATTAGTACAGAAGTTTGAGACTTGGTATTTTTTTGACAATGGTATGCCTCGTACATTTTATATGGGACATTAAATGTCTTAAGTCGGTAGGGCATTAAAAATCAAAGTAAATTCCAAATTAAGTGATGTAATTCAAATTATTAGCATCTCGCCGGTAAGATGTACATCTCACCGGCGAAGTACGAAAGATTTATTTTTTTTTTAAAGGAAACACCTATGAACACTGTCACACAAAGGTTTCAATTCTGGTAGATACATATTCATCAAATAAAAAACATCAACTTATTGCATGCTGGTCAGCCCCTAGAGCCCCCAAACATCCAATGCCACCCGAAAAAATTGGGGCCAACATTGTGCTATTCATATAATTAATACGGAAGTTAGAGACTTTGTATTTTTTCGACTATGGTATGCCTCGTATATGGGACGTTTGATTTTATAAGTCGGTAGGACATTAAAAGTCAAAGTAAATTCCAATTTAAGTGATGTAGTTTAAATTTAGCATCTCGCTGGGAAGATGTACAACTCACAGGCGAGATACGAAAGAAAATTATTTTAGAAGACTGTCATACAAAGGCTTCAATTCAGGCAGACATGAATATCTCTTCGTCAAATCAAAAGCATCAACTTATTGTACATTGGTCAACCATAGGAGCCCCCAAATATCCAATGTCACGCAAGATAATTGGGGCTAGCATTTAGGTTTTTATATAATAAGTACAGAGGTTTGGGATTTGGTATTTTTTCGATCATGGTATGCCTCTTACATTTTCTATGGGACATTTGATGTCATAAGTCAATAGGGCATTAAAAGTAAAAGTAAATTCAAAATTAAGTGATGTAGTTCAAATTATTAGCATATCCACGATAAGATATACATCTCACCGGCGACATACGAAAGATATTTATTTTAGAAGCCAAACACCTATGAATACAGACACCCAAACGCTTTAATTCAGATAGACATGGATACCTCTTAATCAAATCAAAAACATCAACTTATTGCACACTGGTCAGTCCTTGGAGCCCCAAAACATCCAATGTCACCCAGGAAAATTGGGGTCAGCATTTAGGTTTTTATATGATTAGTACGGAGGTTTGAAACTTGGTATTTTTTTCGCCTTGGTATGCCTCGTACATTTTATATGGGACATTTGATGTCACAAGTCCATAGGGCATTAAAAGTCAAAGTAAATTCCAAATTAAGTGATGTAGTTCAAATTATTAGAATCTCGCCGGTAAGATGTATATCTCACTGGTAAATACGAAAGATAATTTTTTGGAATGAAACACCTCCGAACATTATCACACTAAAGCTTCAATTCAGGTAGACATGAATTCATCTTCATCAAATCAAAAACATCAACTTATTGCACACTGGTCAACCCCCTGGAGCCCCCAAACATCCAATGCCACTTAGGAAAATTAGGGCCAACACTTAGGTTTTTATACGATTAGTATGGAGGTTTGAGTCTTTGTATTTTTTGGCCATGATATGCCTCGTATATTTTATATACGACATTTAATGTCATAAGTCAGTAGGGCATTAAAAGTCAAAGTAGATTCCAAATTAATTGATATAGTTCAAATTATTAGCATCTTACTGGTAAGATGTATATCTCACAGGGGAGATACGAAAGAATTTTTTTTTTTTTTGAAAGAAAATCTCCGAACACTGTCTCACAAGGGCTTAAACTCAGGTAGACATGAATACCTCTTCATCAAATAAAAAGCATCAATTTATTACACACTGGTCAGCCCCTAGAGCCCCAAAACATCGAATGTCACCCGAGAAAATTAGGGTCGGCAGTTAGGTTTTTATAAGATTAGTACGGAGGTTTGAGACTTAGTATTTTTTCGGCTACGGTAGGCCTCATATATTTTATATGGGACATTTGATGTTATAAGTTGATAGATCATTAAAAGTCAAAGTAGATTCCAAATTAAGTGATGTAGTTCAAATTATTAACATTTCAGCGGTAAGATGTACAACTCACTGACGAGATACGAAAGAAATTTTTTTTAGTTGGGAAGCATCTCTGAACACTGTAACGCAAAGCTTCAATATAGGCAGGCATGAATACCTCTTCTTCAAATCAAAATCATCAACTTATTGCACTTTGGTTTGCCCCTTGAGCCCCCCAAACATCCAATGTCAGCAAGGAAAATTGGGGCCAACATTTAGGTTTATGATTTGGACAGAGGTTTGAGACTTGGTATTTTATTGGCCATGGTATATATGTCTTGTACATTTTATATGCAACATTTAATGTCACAAGTCAATAGGGCATTAAAAGTTAAGTCCAAATTATTAGCATCTTGCCGATAAGATGTACATCTCACCGGCGAGATACGAAAAATATTTTTTTTAAAAGGAAACACCTACGAACACTATCACATAAAAGCTTCAATTAGGGTAAACATGAATACCTCTTCATCAAATCAAAAGCATTAACTTATTGCACACTGGTCAGCCCTTGGAGCCCCCAAATATCAAGTGCCACGTAGGAAAATTGGGACCAACACTTAGGTTTGAGACATGGTATTTTTTCGACCATGGTATGCCTCGTATATTTTCTATGAGACATTTGATATCATAAATCGATAGGGCATTAAAAGTTAACGTAAATTCTAAATCAAGTGATGTAGATCAAATTATTAGCATCTCGCCGGTAAGATGTACATCTCACTGGCGATATACGAAAGAAATTTTTTTTAGAAGGAAACACCTCCAAACACTGTCACACAAAAGCTTTAATTCAGGTAGACAAGAATACCTCTTCATCAAATCAAAAGCATCTTGTTGCACACTGGTCAGTACCTGAAGGCCCCAAACATCCAATGTCACCTAGGAAAATTGGGTCTAACATTTAGGTTTTTATATGATTAGTACAGAAGTTTTAGACTTGGTATTTTTTGGGCCATGGTATATGCCTCGTACATTTTATATGGAACATTTAATGTCATAAGTCGGTAGGTCATTAAAAGTCAAAGTAAATTCCAAATTAAGTGATGTAATTCAAATTATTAGCATCTCGCCGATAAGATGTGCATCTCACTAGCGAGATAAGGAAACTCCTCCGAACACCATGACACCAAAGCTTCAATTCAGGTGGACATGAATACCTCTCCATCAAATCGAAAATATTAACTTATTGCACTCTGGTCAGCCCCTTAAGGCCCCAAACATCCAATGCCACCTAGGAAAATTGAATCAAACATTTAGGTTTTTATGGATTAGTACAGAAGTTTGAGACTTGATATTTTATCGGCTATGGTATGTCTCGTGTATTTTATATAGGACATTAAATGTCATAAGTCGGTAGGACATTAAAAATCAAAGTAAATTTTGAATTAAGTGATGTAATTCAAATTATTAGCATCTCGCCGGTAAGATGTACATTTCACCGGCGAAATACGAAAGATTTTTTTTTTTTTAAGCAAACACCTGTGAACACTGTCACACAAAGGTTTCAACTCAGGTAGACATAAATACATCTTTATCAAAAAAAAAAACATCAACTTATTGCATGCTGGCGGTCTGCCCCTAGTGCTCCCAAGGATCAAATGCCACCCGAAAAAATTGGGGCCAACATTTTGGTTTTTATATAATTAATACGGAAGTTTGAGACTTAGTATTTTATCGACTATGGTATGCCTCGAATATGGGACATTTGATTTTATAAGTCGGTAGGACATTAAAAGTCAAAGTAAATTCCAAATTAAGTGATGTAGTTCAAATTATTAGCATATCGACGATAAGATGTACGTCTCACCGGCGAGATACGAAAGATATTTACTGTAGAAGCCAAACACCTATGAACACAGACTCCCAAATGCTTCAATTCAGGTAGACATGGATACCTTTTCATCAAATTGAAAGAATCAACTTATTGCACACTGGTCAGCCCTTGGAGCCCCCAAACATCCAATGTCACCCAGAAAAATTGGGGCCAACATTTAGGTTTTTATATAATTAGTACGGAGGTTTGAAACTTGGAATTTTTTCGGCCATGGTATGCCTCGTACATTTATATGGGACATTTGATGTCACAAGTCCATAGGGCATTAAAAGTCAAAATAAATTCCAAATTAAGTGATGTGGTTCAAATTATTAGAATCTCGCCAGTAAGATATATATCTCACTGGCAAGATACGAAAGATATTTTTTAAGAATGAAACACTTCCGAACATTGTCACATAAGAGCTTCAATTCAGGTAGACATGAATACCTCTTCATCAAATAAAAAACTTCATCTTATTGTACACTGGTCAACCCCTGGAGCCCCCAAATATCCAATGCCACTTAGGAAAATTGGGCCAACATTTGGGTTTTTATATGATTAGTACGGAGTTTTGAGACTTTTCATTTTTCGATCATGGTATGCCTCGTATATTTTATATACGACATTTAATGTCATAAGCTAGTAGGGCATTAAAAGGCAAAGTTAATTCCAAATTAGTTGATGTAGTTCAAATTATTAGCATCTCGCTGGTAAGATGTATATCTCACCAGCGAGATACGAAAGAAATTCTTTTTAGTTGGCAAGCGTCTCCGAACACTGTAACGCAAAAGCTTCAATATAGGGATACATGAATACCTCTTCTTCAAATCAAAATCATCAACTTATTGTACTTTGGTTTGCCTCTGGAGCCCCCCAAACATTCAATGTCATCAAGGAAAGATGGGGCTAACATTTAGGTTTATAATTAGGATGGAGGTTTGGGACTTGATATTTTTTTGCCCATGGTATATATGTCTTGTACATTTTATATGCTACATTTAATGTCACAAGTCAATAGGGCATTAAAAGTTAAGTCCAAATTATTAGCATCTTGCCGATAAGATGTACATCTCACCAGCGAGATATGAAAAATATTTTTTTTAGAAGAAAATACCTCCGAACACTGTCACACAAAAGCTTCAATTCTGGTAGACATGAATACCTCTTCAACAAATCAAAAGCATTAACTTATTGCACACTGGTCAGCCCCTGGGGCCCCCAAACATCTAGTGCCATGTAGGAAAATTGGGACCAACACTTAAGGTTTTTTTATGATTAGTACGGAGGTTTGAGACTTGGTATTTTTTTGGCCATGGTAAGCCTCGTATATTTTCTATGAGACATTTGATATCATAAGTCAATAGGGCATTAAAAGTTAAGAAAAATTCCAAATTAAATGATGTAGTTCTAATTATTAGCATCTCGCCGGTAAGATGTACGTCTCACCGGCCATATACAAAAGAAATTTTTTTAGAAGGAAACACCTCCGAACACTGTCACACAAAAGCTTTAATTCAGGTTAACATGAATACCTTTTCATCAAATCAAAAGCATCAACTTGATGCACATTGGTCAGTCCCTGAAGGCCCCAAACATCCAATGCCACCTAGGAAAATTGGGTTTAACATTTAGGTTTTTATATGATTAGTGCAGAAGTTTTAGACTTGGTATTTTTTGAGCCAAGGTATATGCCTCGTACATTTTATATGGAACATTAAATGTTATAAGTCGGTAGGGCATTAAAAGTCAAAGTAAATTCCAAATTGAGTGATGTAGTTCAAATTATTAGCATCTCGTCGGTAAGATGTCCATCTCACTGGCGAGATAAGGAAATGCCTCCGAACACTGTCACACAAAAGCTTCAATTCAGGTAGACAAGAATACCTCTCCATCAAATCAAAAGTATCAACTTGTTGCACTCTGGTCAGCCCCTTAAGGCCCCAAACATTTAATGCCACCTAAGAAAATTGAGTCAAACATTTAGGTTTTTATATGATTAGTACAGAAGTTTGAGACTTGGTATTTTTTCGACCACGGTATGCCTCATACATTTTATATGAGACATTAAATGTCAAAAGTCGATAGGGCATTAAAAATCAAAGTAAATTTCAAATTAAGTGATGTAATTCAAATTATTAGCATCTCGTCGGTAAGATGTACATCTCACTGGCGAAATACGAAATATTTGTTTTTTTTTAAGGAAACACCTATGAACACTGTCACACAAAGGTTTCAATTCAGGTAGATACATATTCATCAAATTAAAAACATCAACTTATTGCATGCTGGTCAGCCCCTAGAGCCCCCAAACATCCAATGCCACCCGAAAAATTGGGGCCAATATTTTGGTATTCATATAATTAATACGGAAGTTAGAGACTTTGTATTTTTTCGACTATGGTATGCCTCGTATATGGGACGTTTGATTTTATAAGTTGGTAGAACATTAAAAATCAAAGTAAATTCCAATTAAAATGATGTAGTTTAAATTTAGCATCTCACTGGGAAGATGTACAACTCACCGACGAGGTACGATAGAAAATTATTTTAGAAGACGGTCACACAAAGGCTTCAATTCAGGTAGACGTGAATTTCTATTTGTCAAATCAGAAGCATCAACTTATTGTACATTGGTCAGCCATAGGAGCCCCCAAATATTCAATGTCACGTAGGACAATTGGGGCCAGCATTTAGGTTTTGATACAATAAGTACAGAGGTTTGGGATTTGGTATTTTTTCGATCATGGTATGCCTCGTACATTTTCTATGGAACATTTGA
The DNA here is from genome assembly GCF_018873765.1 of Telopea speciosissima. Classification (NCBI taxonomy): domain Eukaryota; kingdom Viridiplantae; phylum Streptophyta; class Magnoliopsida; order Proteales; family Proteaceae; genus Telopea; species Telopea speciosissima. Next base: position 97,015 of record NW_025317450.1, read on the forward strand.
TGTCATAAGTTGATAGGACATTAAAAGTAAAAGTAAATTCCAAATTAAATGATGTAGTTCAAATTATTAGCATATCTACAATAAGCTGTACATCTCACCGGCAAGATACAAAAGATATTTATTTTAGAAGCCAAACACCTATGAACACAGACACCCAAATGCTTCAATTCAGGTTGACATGGATACCTCTTCATCCAATCAAAAGCATCAACTTATTTCACACTGGTCAACCCTTGGAGCCCCAAACATCCAATGTCACCCAGGAAAATTGGGGCCAGCATTTAGGTTTTTAAATGATTAGTACGGAGATTTGAAACTTGATATTTTTTCGACCATGGTATGCCTCGTACAATTTATATGGGACATTTGATGTCACAAGTCTGTAGGGCATTAAAAGTCAATGCAAATTCCAAATTAAGTGATTTAGTTCAAATTATTAGAATCTTGCCGGTAAGATGTATATCTCACTAGCAAGATACGAAAGATATTTTTTAAGAATGAAACACCTCCGAACATTTTCACACAAAAGCTTCAATTCAGGTAGACATGAATACCTCTACATCAAATAAAAAACATCAACTTATTACGCACTGGTCAACCCCTAGAGCCCCCAAACATCTAATGCCACTAATGAAAATTGGGGCCAACACTTAGGTTTTTATATGATTTGTAAGGATGTTTGAGACTTTGCAATTTTTGGCCATGGTATGTCTCGTACATTTTATATATGACATTTAATGTCATAAGTTAGTAGGGCATTAAAAGTCCAAGTAAATTTCAAATTTATTGATGTAGTTCAAATTATTAGCATCTCGCTGGTAAGATGTATATCTCACCGGCGAGATACGAAAGAAATTTTTTTTTTTTGAAAGAAACACCTCCGAATACTGTCACATAAAGGGTTTAACTCAGGTAGACCTGAATACCTCTTAATCAACTAAAAAGCATCAATTTATATGGGATATTTGATGTTATAAGTTGGTAGATCATTAAAAGTCAAAGTAAATTCAAAATTAAGTGATGTAGTTCAAATTATTAACATTTCACCGGTAAGATGTACAACTCACCGAAGAGATACGAAAGAAATTCTTTTTAGCTGGCAATCATTTTCGAACACTGTAACGCAAAAGCTTCAATACAGGCAGACATGAATACCTCTTCTTGAAATCTAAATCATTAACTTATTGCACTTTGTTCTGCCCCTAGAATCCCCCAAACATCCAATGCCATGAAGGAAAATTAGGGCCAACATTTAGGTTTATGATTAGGACAGTGGTTTGAGACTTGTTATTTTTTCGACCATGGTATATATGTCTTGTACATTTTATATGCTACATTTAATGTCACAAGTCAATAGGGCATTAAAAGTTAAGTCCAAATTATTAGCATCTTGCCGATAAGATGTACATCTCACCGGCGAGATACGAAAAATATTATTTTTTTGAAGGAAATATCTCCGAACACTGTCACACAAAAACTTTAATTCAGGTAGACATGAATACCTCATCATTAAATCTGCACACTGGTCAGCCCCTGGAGCCCCCAAACATCTAATGCTACTTTGGAAAATTGGGACCTACGCTTAGTTTTTTTTATGATTAGTACGGAGGTTTGAGAGTTGGTATTTTTTCGGCCATTGTATGCCTCATATATTTTCTATGAGATATTTGATATCATAAGTTGATAGGGCATTAAAAGTTAAAGTAAATTCCAAATTAAGTGATGTAGTTTAAATTATTAGCATCTCGCCGGTATGATGTACATCTAACCGGCGATATACGAAAGAAAGTTTTTTTAGAAGGAAACACCTTCGAACATTGTCACACAAAAGCTTCAATTTAGGTAGACATGAATACCTCATCATCAAATCAAAAGCATCAACTTGTTGCACACTGGTCAGCCCCTGAAGGCCCCAAACATCCAATACCACTTAGGAAAATTGGGTCTAACATTTAGGATTTTATATGATTAGTACAGAAGTTTTAGACTTGGTATTTTTTGGGCCATGGTATATGCCTCGTACAATTTATATGGAACATTAAATGTCATAAGTCGGTAGGGCATTAAAAATCAAAGTAAATTTTAAATTTAGTGATGTAATTCATATTATTAGCATCTCGCCGGTAAGATGCACATCTCACCGACGAAATATGAAAGATTTATTTTTTTTTTAAGGAAACACCTACAAACACTGTCACCCAGAGGTTTCAATTCAGGTAGACATAGATACATCTTCATCAAATAAAAAACATCAACTAATTGCATGCTGGTCAGCCTCTAGAGCCCCCAAACATCTAATGCCACCCTGAAAAATTGGGGCCAATATTTTGGTTTTTATATATTTAATACGAAAGTTTGAGACTTAGTATTTTTTCGACTATGGTATACCTCGTATATGGGACGTTTGACTTTATAAGTCATTAGGACATTAAAAGTAAAATTAAATTCCAATTTAAGTGATGTAGTTCAAATTTAGCATCTCGTCGGGAAGAAGTATATTTCACAGGCGAGATACGAAAGAATTTTTTTTTTTTGAAAGAAACACCTCCAAACACTGTCACACAAAGGCTTTATCTCAGGAAGACATGAATACCTCTTCATCAAAATAAAAATATCAATTTATTATACACTGGTCAGGCCCTAGAGCCCCCAAACATCGATTGCCACCTAAGAAAATTGGGGTCAGCATTTAGGTTTTTTTATGATTAGTACATAGACTTGAGACTTAGTATTTTTTTGGCTATGGTATGCCTCGTATATTTTATATAGGACATTTGCTATTATAAGTTGGTAGATCATTAAAAATCAAAATAAATTCCAAATTAAGTGATGTAGTTCAAATTATTAACATTTCACTGGTAAGATGTACAACTCACCGACGAGATACAAAAGAAATTCTTTTTAGTTGGCAAGCATCTCCGAACACTGTAACGCAAAAGCTTCAATACAGGTAGACAAGAATACTGCTTCTTCAAATCAAAATCATCAACTTATTGCACTTTGGTCTGCCCTGGAGCCCCCCAAACATCCAATGCCATCAAAGAAAATTGGGGCCAACATTTAGGTTTATGATTAGGATGGAGGTTTGAGAGTTGGATTTTTTTTTGCCATGGTATATGCCTCGTACATTTTATATGGAACATTTAATGTCACAAGTCAATAGGGCATTAAAAAATAAGTCCAAATTATTAGCAACTTGCCGATAAGATGTACATCTCACCGGCAAGATACAAAAAATATTTTTTTTAGAAGGAAACACCTCCGAACACTGTCACACAAAAGCTTCAATTCGGGTAGACATGAATACCTCTTCATCAAATCATAAGCATTAACATTTTGCACACTGGTTAGCCCCTGGAGCCCCCAAAAATCTAATGCCACGTAGGAAAATTGGGACCAACACTTAGGTTTTTTTATGATTAATATGGAGGTTTGAGACTTGGTATTTTTTGGGCCATGGTATATGCCTCGTACATTTTATATGGAACATTAAATATCATAAGTCGGTAGGGCATTAAAAGTCAAAGTAAATTTCAAATTAAGTGATGTAGTTTAAATTATTAGCATCTCACCGGTAAGATGTGCATCTCACTGGCGAGATAAGGAAACACCTCCGAACACTGTCACACAAAAGCTTCAATTCAGGTAGACATGAATACCTCTCCATCAAATCGAAAGTATCAACTTATTGCACTCTGGTCAGCCCCTTAAGGCCCCAAACATCCAATGCCACCTAGGAAAATTGAGTCAAACATTTAGATTTTTATATGATTAGTACAGAAGTTTAAGACTTGGTATTTTTTCGGCCATGGTATTCCTCTTATATTTTATATGGGACATTAAATGTCATAAGTCGGTAGGGCATTAAAAATCAAAATAATTTCAAATTAAGTGATGTAATTCTTATTATTAGCATCTCGCAGGTAAGATGTACATTTCACCAGCGAAATACGAAAGATTTATTTTATTTTTTAAGAAAACACCTACGAACACTATCACACAAAGGTTTCAATTTAGGTAGACATAAATACATCTTCATCAAATATAAAACATCAACTTATTGCATGCTGGTCAGCCCCTAGAGCCCCCAAACATCCAATGCCACCCAAAAAAATTGGGGCCAACATTTTGGTTTTTATATAATTAATACAGAAGTTTGAGACTTAGTATTTTTTTGACTATGGTATGCCTCGTATATGGGACGTTTGATTTTATAAGTCGGTAGGACAATAAAAGTCAAAGTAAATTCTAATTTAAGTGATGTAGTTCAAATTTAGCATCTCGCCGGGAAGAGGTACAACTGGCCGACGAGATACGAAAGAAAATTATTTTAGAAGACTGTTACACAAAGGCTTGTATTCAGGTAGACGGGACTATCTCTTCGTCAAATCAAAAGCATCAACTTATTATACATTGGTCTGCCATAGGAGCCCCCAAATATCTAATGTCACGCAGGAAAATTGGGGCAGCATTTAAGTTTTTATACAATAAGTACAGAGGTTTGGGATTTGATATTTTTTTGATCATGGTATGCCTCATACATTTTCTAGGGGACATTTGATGTCATAAGTCGTTAGGGTATTAAAAGTAAATGTAAATTCAAAATTAAGTGATGTAGTTCAAATTATTAGCATATCGACGGTAAAATATACATATGAACACATATGAACACAGAAAGATATTTATCATCGGCGAGATACGAAAGATATTTATTTTGGAAGCCAAACACATATGAACACAGATACCCAAATGCTTCAATTCAGGTAGACATGGATACCTCTTTATCAAATCAAAAGCATCAACTTATTGCACACTGGCCAGCTCTTGGAGCCCCCAAACATCCATTGTCACCCAGGAAAATTGGGGCCAGCATTTTGGTTTTTATATGATTTGTACAGAGGTTTGAAACTTGGTATTTTTCCGGCCATGGTATGCCTCATACATTTTATATGGGACATTTGATGTCACAAGTCTGTAGGGCATTAAAAGTCAAAGAAAATTCTAAATTAAGTGATGTAGTTCAAATTTTTAGAATCTCGCCGGTAAGATGTATATCTCACTGGCAAGATACAAAAGATATTTTTTAAGAATGAAACACCTCCGAACATCGTCACACAAAAGCTTCAATTCAGGTAGACATGAATACTTCTTCATCAAATAAAAAATATCAACTTATTGCACACTGGTCAACCCCCTGGAGCCCCCAAACATCCAATGCCACTTAGGAAAATTAGGGCCAACACTTAGGTTTTTATATGATTAGTACGGAGGTTTGAGACTTTGTATTTTTCGGCCATGATATGCCTCGTACATTTTATATACGACATTTAATGTCATAAGTCAGTAGGGCATTAAAAGTCAAAGTAGATTCCAAATTAATTGATGTAGTTCAAATTATTAGCATCTTACTGGTAAGATGTATATCTCACAGGCGAGATACGAAAGAATTTTTTTTTTTTTTGAAAGAAAATCTCCGAACACTGTCTCACAAGGGCTTAAACTCAGGTAGACATGAATACCTCTTCATCAAATAAAAAGCATCAATTTATTACACACTGGTCAGCCCCTAGAGCCCCAAAACATCGAATGTCACCCGAGAAAATTAGGGTCGCCATTTAGGTTTTTATAAGATTAGTACGGAGGTTTGAGACTTAGTATTTTTTTCGGCTACGGTAGGCCTCATATATTTTATATGGGACATTTGATGTTATAAGTTGATAGATCATTAAAAGTCAAAGTAAATTCTAAATTAAGTGATGTAGTTCAAATTATTAACATTTCAGCGGTAAGATGTACAACTCACTGACGAGATACGAAAGAAATTCTTTTTAGTTGGCAAGCATCTCCGAACACTGTAACGCAAAAGCTTCAATACAGGCAGGCATGAATACCTCTTCTTCAAATCAAAATCATCAACTTATTGCACTTTGGTTTGCCCCTGGAGCCCCCCAAACATCCAATGCCATCAAGGAAAATTGGGGCCAACATTTAGGTTTATGATTAGGACGGAGGTTTGAGACTTGGTATTTTTTTGGCCATGGTATATATGTCTTGTACATTTTATATGCTACATTTAATGTCACAAGTCAATAGGGCATTAAAAGTTAAGTCCAAATTATTAGCATCTTGCCGATAAGATGTACATCTCACCGGCGAGATACGAAAAATATTTTTTTTAGAAGGAAACACCTACGAACACTATCACATAAAAGCTTCAATTCGGGTAAACATGAATACCTCTTTATCAAATCAAAAGCATTAACTTATTGCACACTGGTCAGCCCTTGGAGCCCCCAAATATCTAATGCCACGTAGGAAAATTGGGACCAACACTTAGGTTTTTTTATGAGTAGTACGGAGGTTTGAGACATGGTATTTTTTCGGCCATGGTATGCCTCGTATATTTTCTATGAGAATTTGATATCATAAATCATTAGGGCATTAAAAGTTAAAGTAATATCCAAATTAAGTGATGTAGATCAAATTATTAACATCTCGCCGGTAAGATGTACATCTCATCGGCGATATACGAAGAAAAAAAAATTTTAGAAGGAAACACCTCCGAACACAGTCACACAAAAGCTTCAATTCAGGTAGACAAGAATACCTCTTCATCAAATCAAAAGCATCTTGTTGCACACTGGTCAGTCCCTGAAGGCCCCAAACATCCAATGCCACCTAGGAAAATTGGGTCTAACATTTAGGTTTTTATATGATTAGTACAGAAGTTTTAGACTTGGTATTTTTTGGGCCATGGTATATGCCTCGTACATTTTATATGGAACATTAAATGTCATAAGTCGGTGGGTCATTAAAAATCAAAGTAAATTCCAAATTAAGTGATGTAATTCAAATTATTAGCATCTCGCTGATAAGATGTGCATCTTACTAGCGAGATAAGGAAACTCCTCCGAACACCGTCACACCAAAGCTTCAATTCAAGTAGACATGAATACCTCTCCATCAAATCGAAAGTATCAACTTATTGCACTTTGGTCAGCCCCTTAAGGCCCCAAACATACAATGCCACCTACTTAAATTGAGTCAAACATTTAGGCTTTTATTGATTAGTACAGAAGTTTGAGACTTGGTATTTTATCGGCCATGGTTTGTCTCGTGTATTTTATATAGTACATTAAATGTCATAACTCGGTAGGACATTAAAAATCAAAGTAAATTTTGAATTAAGTGATGTAATTCAAATTATTAGCATCTCGCCGGTAAGATGTACATTTCACCGGCGAAATACGAAAGATTTTTTTTTTTTTAATGAAACACCTATGAACACTGTCACACAAAGGTTTCAATTCAGGTAGACAAAAATACGTCTTTATCAAATAAAAAACATCAACTTATTGCATGCTGGCGGCCAGTCCCAAGTGCCCCCAAAGATCGAATGCCAGCCGAAAAAATTGGGGCCAACATTTTGGTTTTTATATAATTAATACGGAAGTTTGAGACTTAGTATTTTATCGACTATGGTATGCCTCGAATATGGGACTTTTGATTTTATAAGTCGGTAGGACATTAAAAGTCAAAGTACATTCCAATTTAAATGATGTAGTTCAAATTTAGTATCTCGCCGGGAAGATATACAACACACCGGTGAGATACGAAAGAAATTTATTTTAGAAGACTGTCACACAAAGGCTTCAATTCAGGTAGACGTGAATTTATCTTCATCAAATCAAAAGCATCAACTTATTGTACATTGGTCAACCATTAGATCCCCGGATATCCAATGTCATGTAGGAAAA
>NW_025317451.1:0-103217 GCF_018873765.1 Telopea speciosissima
CAACTTAGGCACTTTAGGCACGTAGGTCGAGGTAAACCCGTCGGATACCAAATCGGATATCTATTGGCATGCAAATCAAGGAAAAATTATTAGATACGAAATCGAGTATCTTTTGGCATGCAAATCGAGGTAAAGCCGTCGGATGCCAAGTCGGGCATCTTTTGGCATGCAAGTCGAGGTAAAGCCATCGAATACCAAACTGGGTATCTTTCGAAAATACCAAGGCAAAATCATAAAATACCAACTTAAGCATTTTTAGGCATGTAAATCAAGACAAAGCCGTTAGACACCAAACTGGGCATCTTTCGGCGCGCAAATGGAGGCAAAACCCTAAAACACCAACTTAGGCATTTTAGGCACAGAAATCAAGACAAAGCCGTCAGATACGAAATGGGGCATCTTTTGGCATGCAAATCGAGGCAAAACCCTAAAACACCAACTTAGGCATTTTAGGCACGCAAATCAGGACAAAGCCGTCGAATATCAAACCAGGTACCTTTTGGCATGTAAATCCAGGCGAATCCATCAGATACCAAATCAGGTATCTTTTGGCATGCAAATCGAGGTAAAGTCGTCGGATGCCAAACCGGGTATCTTTTGGCCTGTAAATCTAGATAAAGCCGCCATATACCAAACCGAGCATCTTTCGATGAGCAAATCGAGGCAAAATCCTAAAACACCGACTTGGGCATTTGTAGGCATGCAAATCAAGATAAAGCCATCGGATAGCAAATCGGGTATCTTTTGGCGCATAAATCGAGGTAAAATCCTAAAACACCAACTTAGGCATTTTAGGCACGTAAATCAAGACAAAGTCGTCAAATACCAAACCGAGCATCTTTTGGCATGCAAATTAAGGCAAAACTCTAAAACACCAACTTAGGTATTTTAGGCACGCAAACCAAGGTAAAGCTGTCAACTACCAAATCGGATATCTTTTGGCTTGCAAATCGAGGTGAAACCCTAAAATACCGACTTAGGCTTTTTTAGGCACGTAAAATAAGACAAAGCCTTCAGATACCAAACTGATTATCTTTTAGTGCGTAAACCGAGGCGAAGCCATCAGATACCAAACCAGATATCTATTGGTGCATAAATCAAGGCAAAGATATCAGATACCAAACCAGATGTCTTTTGGTGCACAAATCGAGATAAAGCTGTGGGATACCAAATCGGGTATCTTTGGTGCATAAATCGAGGCAAAACCCTAAATATCGACTTCGGCATTTTTTAGGTACGTAAATCAAGACAAAGCCATTAGCTACCAACCCGGTTACCTTTCGGCGTATAAATTAAGGCGAAGCCATTAGATACCAATCTGGATATCTTTTGGTGCGCAAATTGAGGCAAAACCCTAAAATATCGACTTAGGCATTTTTAGGCACAAAAATCGAGACAAAGCCGTCAGATACCAAGCTAGTTATCTTTCGGTGCATAAATCGGGCGAAGCCATCAGATACCAAATCGGATATCTTTTGGCATGCATATCGAGGCGAGGCCATCAGATACCAAATCAGATATATTTTGGCACGCAAATTAAGGTGAAGCCCTAAAATACTAACTAAGGCATTTCTAGGCATGTAAATCAAGACAAAGCCGTCAGATACCAAACTAGTCATCTTTCAGCATGGAAATCAAAGCGAAGCCTTTAGATACCAAATCAGATATTTGTTGGTGTGTAAGTCGAGGTGAAACCCTAAAACACCGACTTAGGCATTTTTAGGCACGCAAATTGAGACAAATCTCTAAAATCTCTAACTCAGTCATGTTTAGAGTTGTATTCTTGTGTTTGTTGTTCTTTTCTCTTTTTTATTTATTTATTGGAATCTAATCAAAAGTTTCTTTCTTATGTCTTTGCAAGGTAAGACCATTCCGATGCCAAAGAAGTATTGCGACATGGAGAGAGTGCGATAGTGGTACAGAGAGCTCTTCCAAGAGGTACTATCCTTGGTGAGATGGATCGGATTGGGGTATATCGTTGCCTGCCCCGTCCAAGACCTAGATAGCCTGACAGTTCAGGCTCTAGTGGAGAGGTGGTGGTCGAGCACCCATACCTTCCATCTTCCACTAGGAGAGGTGACCATCACACCTCTCGACTTTTATATGATCATGGGGATTACTTTTGGAGGGATGTTTATGGCGTTGACCCCGGTGGACCAGGAGGACCGAATTGATTACTGGAGGAGCATGACAGGGATGAGCGTCCCGCATAGGGGTCTTCCTACCGCCACTATGATGTAGTTCTGGACGTTGAAGGGGGTGACAGACCAGTCGTAACGATAAAATGGCATCACGATCGAATGCGTAATGATGAGACGGCATAGCGACTGAATGCGTAACGATGAGAAGGCATCGCAACCGAATGCGTAACGATAAGATGGCATCGCGATCGAATGCAAAACGATGAGACGACATCGCGATTGAATGCGTAACGATGAAATGGCATCGCGAACGAATGCGTAATGATGAGACGGCGTCACGACTGAATGCGTAACGATGAGAAGGCATCGCAACCGAAGGTGCAACGATGAGACGACATCACGATCGAATACGCAAAGATGAGACGGCATCGCTATCGAATGCGTGACGATGAGCGGGCATCACGACCGAATGTGTAACGATGAGACGGCATCGCGACCAAATGCTTTACGATGAGATGGTGTTTGCAAAAAACAATAGCCGCTAGCGTACGGATCAGTCGTAGCTTCGGGTTGAACTCAGGGAGATGTATGCCACTCTATTTTACTCACTTTAAAGCAATGAAAAGTGAACCAAATTGATTAAAATGTTGAATTAAACTGATGATAATTATACTAACGTGTCCTAACTCACAAACATCTAGCAAAATTATGCATCTAACGAATTGAATTGGCATCCTAACACATAAGCATCTAACCTATCAATACTAATGCGGGTTGGAAGGAATAAATTGCAACCACAAACCACAACCACAAAAAAAAAACACAAGGAAAAAAATAAAGATAAGAGATTGGAGAGGTAAACTCAAAGGTGCTTGAACTTAAAACAAAATTAATTAAATTAAATTAAGATCCTAACATGATGCATAATGATAATAGTGAATAAAAAAAATAAAAACCCTAAAACACCAACTTAGGCACTTTAGGCATGTAAGTCGAGGTAAACCCGTCGGATACCAAATCGGATATCTATTGGCATGCAAATCGAGGCAAAATCATTAGATACCAAATCAAATATCTTTTGGCGTGCAAATCGAGGTAAAGCCGTCAAATGCTAAATCGGGCATCTTTTGGCATGCAAGTCGAGGTAAAATCATCGAATACCAAATTGGGTATCTTTTGGCATGCAAATCGAGGCAAAACCATAAAATACCAACTTAAGCATTTTTAGGCACACAAATCAAGACAGAACCGTCAGATACCAAATCGGGCATCTTTCGGTGCACAAATGGAGGTAAAACCCTAAAACACCAACTTAGGCATTTTAGGCACAAAAATCAAGACAAAGCCATCAGATATAAAATCGGACATCTTTTGGAGTGCAAATCGAGGCAAAACCCTAAAACACCAACTTAGGCATTTTAGGCACGTAAATTAGGACAAAGTCGTCGGATATCAAACAAGGTACCTTTTGGCATGTAAATCGAGGCGAAGCCATTAGATACCAAATCAGGTATCTTTTGGAAGGCAAATCAAGGTAAAGTCGTCGAAGGCCAAACCGCGTATCTTTTGGCCCGTAAATCAAGATAAAGCCGCCATATACCAAATCGAGCATCTTTCAATGAGCAAATCGAGGCAAAATCCTAAAACACTGACTTAGGCATTTGTAGGCACGCAAATCAAGACAAAGCCATCAGATAGAAAATTGGGCATCTTTCGGTGCATAAATCGAGGTAAAATCCTAAAACACCAACTTAGGCATTTTTAGGCACGTAAATCAAGACAAAGCAGTCAGATACCAAACCGGGCATCTTTTGGCATGTAAATTGAGGCAAAACTCTAAAACACCAACTTAGGTATTTTAGGCATGTAAACCAAGGTAAAGCTGTCGGCTACCAAACCGGATATCTTTTGGCTTGCAAATCGAGGTGAAACCCTAAAATACCGACTTAGGTTTTTTTAGGCACGTAAAATGAGACAAAATTGCCAGATACCAAACCGATTATCTTTTGGTGCATAAACCGAGGTGAAGCGATCAGATACTAAACCAAATATCTATTGGTGCACAAATCGAGGTGAGGATATCAAATACCAAATCGGATATCTTTTGATACGCAAATCAAGATAAAGCTGTGGGATACCAAACTGGGTATCTTTGGCGCATAAATTGAGGCAAAACCCTAAATATCGACTTAGGCATTTTTAGGTACGCAAATCAAGACAAAGCCATCAGATACCAACCCGATTATCTTTCGGCATGCAAATCAAGGTGAAGCCATTAGATACCAATCTGGATATCTTTTGGTGCGTAAATTGAGGCAAAACCCTGAAATACCGACTTAGGCATTTGTAGGCATGCAAATCGAGACAAAGCCGTCAGATACCAAGCTAGTTATCTTTCGGCGCATAAATCAGGTGAAGCCATCAGATACCAAATCGGATATCTTTTGGCATGCATATCGAGGCGAGGCCATCAGATACCAAACCGGATATCTTTTGGCACTTAAATTGAGGCGAAGCCCTAAAATACTAACTTAGGCATTTCTAGGCACATAAAATCGAGACATAGCCGTCAGATACCAAACTAGTCATCTTTCAGCATGGAAATCGAGGCAAAGCCATTAGATACCAAATCAGATATTTATTGGCGTGTAAATAGAGGTAAAACCCTAAAACACCGACTTAGGCATTTTTAGGCATGCAAATTGAGACAAATCTCTAAAATCTCTGACTCAGTCATGTTTAGACTTGTATTCTTGTGTTTGTTGTTCTTTTCTCTTTTTTATTTATTTATTGGAATCTAATCAAAATTTTCTTTCTTATGTCTTTGCAAGGTAAGACCATTCCGATGCCAAAGAAGTATTGCGACATGGAGAGAGTGCGATAGTGGTACAGAGAGCTCTTCCAGGAGGTACTATCCTGGGTGAGATGGACCGGATTGGGGTATATCACTGCCTGCCCCGTCCAAGACCTAGATAGCCTGATAGTTCGGGCTCTAGTGGAGAGGTGGTGGTTGAGCACCCATACCTTCCATCTTCCACTAGGAGAGGTGACCATCACACCTCTCGACTTTTATATAATCATGGGGATTACTTTTGGAGGGATGTTTATGGCGTTGACCCCGGTGGACCAAGAGGACAGAATTGATTACTGGAGGAGCATGACAGGGATGAGCGTCCCGCATAGGGGTCTTCCTACCGCCACTATGATGTAGTTCTGGACGTTGAAGGGGGTGACAGACCAGTCGTAATGATAAAATGGCATCGCGATCGAATGCGTAATGATGAAACGGCATAGCGACAGAATGCTTAACGATGAGACGACATCGTGACAGAATGCGTAACGATGAGACGGCATCGCGACCGAATGCGTAACGATGAGACGGCATCACGACCAAATGCGTAACGATGAGAAGGCATCGCAACCGATTGCGTAACGATGAGACGGCATCGCGACCGGATGCGTAACAATGAGATGACATTGCGATCGAATGCGCAACAATGAGACGGCATCGCGATCGAATGCGTGATGATGAGAGGGCATCGCGATCGAATGTGTAACGATGAGACGGCATCGCGACCTAATGTGTAACGATGAGATGGTGTTTGCAAGAAATAATAACCGCCAGCATACGAATGAGTCGTAGCTATGGATCGAACTCAGGGAGATGTATGCCACTCTATTTTACTCACTTTAAAGCAATGAAAAGTGAACCAAATTGATTAAAAGGTTGAATTAAACTAATGATAATTAAACTAACGTGTCCTAACTCACAAGCATCTAGCAAAATTATGCATCTAACGAATTGAATTGGCGTCCTAACACATAAGCATCTAATCTATCAATACTAATGCGGGTTGGAATGAATAAATTGTAGCCACAAACCACAACCACATAAAAAAAAAACACAAGGAAAAAAGTAAAGATAAGAGATTGGAGAGGTAAACTCAAAGGTGCTTGAACTTGATTGAAATTGCTTGCTTCTCACACTTAAAATGATGCTAGCAAATCTGAAATTAAAACAAAATTAATTAAATTAAGATCCTAACATGATGCATAATGTTAATAGTGAATAAAAAAAAATAAAAATCCTAAAAGCATGATTGAATTAGGGAGGTAGAGAATGAGAAATAAAATTTAAAAGTGGAGAATGAGAATTCCTATTAGAATGGAGGGATTAATGGAGATGATAATACTAATAAAATAAAACTAATAGAAGAAGAAAGAGGTAGAGAATAAGAAGAAGAAATTAGAACTAGAAGAATTAAGAGGTTAAGAAAAAGAAGAACACAAAAATAAAAATAAGAACTTGATACTCCCATCTACCAAAGTTGAAAGTGCATGAATTAACTAGGTCTTGCATGAATATAATTTGACGAAGCTTGAACACTTGATTAATCCTTCTATTGCTTCCTCTGGAGTCTTCTAAATCTTCTCACTAGATTTAGAAGCCTAGACTAGAAAGCTTTAACACCTAAACTAGAATTATTACAACTATATTGAAGATATAAAATTAAAGTATAAATCAAAAGCATTACAACCATGGAATTGAAAGCATAAAATGAAACTAGAATTTAGAAAGCCAAAAACTAGAAGAGAAGAAGAAATTTCACTAATAATTTGAACAAGTTTACAAGAGAGAACCATAGGGTATTTATAGGGAGGGAGAGGAGAAGGGAGAAGTGGTAGGAGAAATGTTCCCTTCTCCTTCCTTTACATAGCTTGATCCCCAGGAAAAAAGAGAAAAATAGAAAGAGGGAGAGATAAGAATCTTAGCTACATAAACCTTCTATTTTACAAAAAATGACTTTCTAATTCTATAGTTGTGCTTTCTTTTCTTTGTAGGAGTCTTCTCCAAGCAATGAGATCAAGGCATCTTTGACTTTTCAACCTTCCATGGATGAGAAAATATTTTTCAAAAGAAATCTATCCATAGTACAATTCCAAAAGTACCCTTGGAAAGTTGGAGGAGAGAGAGAATAAAGGTGATGACTAGGATTCCTTCAAGAATTAATTAAATCCCCCATTCTGTCCTTCAAAAAATGTGGAGCATGGGTTGCTTATATAGGCCTCACTATTGCATTCCTTGCGAAAAATCACCCAAAATACAAACAAAAACCTCGAATAGCTCCGTTCCAAGTATAAAAATGCATGCTTTATGGCCCTAAGATTTCACACATAAATGTGCTCATCAGATTCCCCCACACTTGAACGTTACTTGTCCTCAAGTAAACAAAAAGAAAACCTAACCTAGAATGTAAAAAAGTAAATCCTAACTCACTTTCATAGGAATCACGGATGCACTTAGCATGTGTGTAGACACTAATTTTTGTCACCCCCTGATCGGCGATGATGACAATGGGACATGGACGATGGATGACGCACTTTCCCTCTTTCTGGACCTAAGATACCTGACCCATAAACCCGAGAACCATTATGAACACAAAATGACCCATTTTAGGCCCAAAAATAAGAAAAAATGGCACTGCGCCCCCACAGCGCCATGGACTCCTTTCCACGGCGCCATAGACTCCTTCCCACGGCACCGTGGGGATGTGTACCAGATTTCCACGGCGCCACAAGGGGGTGTGACATCAGCTTGCTGATGTCATCCATGGCGCCGTGGAGGACTTATCTGGCCAGGAGAGAGGGGACCCCTCCCTATAAATAGGAGGGTCCCCCTACCCCAAAAAATAAGGAATTCCGGGTAGAGAGACCCTCCCCAAGTGATTTCCACCTTCTTTTCCTCATTTTTCACCTTCCTTTCTCCCCTTTCTCCTATGAGAGTGTGAGTGAGTAAAATTTTCTTGGTCGTGGATAGATCCTTCGACTATCCCTTTGAGCATAGAGCACTTCTGCTCATAAGCATTGTTATCCCGTCAGTGTACGGATAGCAATCAAAATCCCTTTATTTCAGATGTTATTTTTTCTGTTTGCTCCTCTTCAAACCATTTGAAAGAGCCGTTACTCTGCCCAGAAAGAATTGGCATCAGCCCATTCATCTATCTCCCTTGAGCCAAGTGAATACAACCGTATAGGTATAATTACTGCACTCTTGTTGATTCAATGTAGTCCTTTCATATTTCATTGTTTTGGTCTGTATTTTTCGTTTATGTAATGTAGTTTATTATGTTCTAGTTCAATTTATAACATTTGAATGTAGTTCATAATATCTCCCATCCGCTCAATAAAAGAGAGAGAACATTCGTCCTTATGTAGCATTTAAGACAGAGAGACCGGCTTCGGCCGGGCGAGGTGGGTGCGTAACACCTTCCCACACTCATAACCGTCACACCTCTGGTCAGACCATATGGAGTCACATAGCCCGATTCTATTCACAATGGATAGGGCTACACCTAATGGGTCCTAGGCCCTAACCCTAGGTGGCGACTTCACATTATGTTAGCATATTTTAATGCATGATCCCAATCCCCATTTATCAACATTATACATTGAAATTATTATCCGTATCAATAAGATACTGTCATCAAGAATAGGCTAAGGAAACCCTCGCCGGAGCCCGAGAGGACCACGGTACTTACACTGGCAACTCCACTGGGGACATGTGGACAAACGTCCACTCGAGGTCAAACTTTCTAAATAGATGCTACCAATAAATGACAGAATGTTCTCTCCAAACTCTTGTGTGAAAAAAAAATAAAAATAAATACCATAATATGTTTGTCTGGCTAACCCTTATATGTGTACTAACCGCATCATGCATAGTGCTCGAAGTGAAATCAAACGGCGAGGGTACTCTCTGTCGTGCCTTTACCCCTGGGGAGGTGAGGCACATCATACTAAGTACTCTAAGATCGGATGATAGCCGCTTCCTGTACCACTCTCTTACACACACACACTGCATGGGAACCTCTCTTACCCCCGTAGTTAGTCGTTGGACCTCATGAGTAGTCATGGGTAATTCGTGGCGAAGCTACAGCCCTTGATATTTACTGTACGAGTGTAGAATCACCAGTGAGGGTATTCACTAGTGTGCTGTGGAGTGCTTTCGCCACTCAAAAAAGGCACTAGCTTGATTACTCTGAGTTTGTGTGACCTATTCTCTAGGTATATCAAAAGAACCACGTGCCTATAATTCGTGGCCACGAGCGATAGGTATATCGGTTCTATCAAGGGTGACCTTGTTCTGTCCTATAGAAGCCTACCCATTGCATGCATCATATAAGAAAATAGACCATATACGATTAGGGTATGACACAAACTAACCTTGTTAGAAAGACCAAGTTTAGGGTTACTTGACGATTAACCAAGATTCAATACGAGATGCCACCAAAGGTAAGGAATTCCATAGTCACGTGATGGTCCCTCGAAGAAATATGGAAGTCCACTTCCGTATGATGGAACCTTATATGTCCCTCAAAATAAGGGCATCTCATGTTGATCCCAGGCACAATCGTCAGTAACCCGATAACTAGGATTTTTCTTTTGTTTATTTTTTATGTTGTGTTAAAAAATGCTTGGGCAATGACGGCATTCGAAGTCCGCATTCAGAGAGGTCCAATTAAAACTCTGATGACAGCTTCGATTACTTGAGCCAAACAAAAATAAAAAATGTTATAAAAATAAAAAATAATAATAATAATAAAAAAATGTATATATATATGATAAAAAAAAAAAAGAGAAATAAAATAAAAAAATTTTTTGCTAAATAAGATTTTTCCTCTTCTTAGGACCTGAACTAGATCTTCTTCTCTTTTTCATAGAAGCACAATTTCGTCCTTGCCCATCTGGATCCGACGCAGTGGAAGGCTGACTCGGGCCAGCCCACCATTCTTCTCAAGATCCCCAACCTCTTCTCATCCCTCTAGTTCATCAACTAAGATATCACTTGTGAGTAACATGCATCCTACGGAGGACCACTTGTCTGAAAGTCACGTCGAAAATTGAGTGGATAAGCTGCAAGCAAACATGGCTGAAATGCTGCAACTCATGGCACAACTAGTGTAGTCAGTCAACGAACTGTCTAAAGGCGGATCCGTATCTGGGTCAATGGAGCAGGAAGTTTGGAAAACCAACTCCACGACCCCCAAAACTCTAATCACCATACTGGTAGAAGAAGGGGAGGACAGTCACCCTTTGGACCCTCCTGAGACTGAAAGGGAGAAGAAGATGAGAGAAAAAGTAGCTGAACTGGAAGTGGTTGTCAAGGGCAAAGCCAAAGAAAAAGATGAGGAAGACCTGGTGTTCTTTCCCGAAGGAAAAATCCTGAAAGATTTCAAGTGGAAATTGGACAAGTTCAATGGATCGGGAGATCCTAGGGCACACCTTAAGATTTTCACCACCATTGTCAGATCATGGGGACTTTCTGAAAACCAAATGGGACATGCGTTCTTATATTCTTTGGCCAAATCTGCTTTGAGGTGGTTAACACAGCTCGATCACACTCAAACCCAGTCATGGGCCTCTGTGGTTAAAGCGTTCACGAAGCAGTAGTACAATACTGAGATGGATATTACTCGAAGAGAATTGGAGACCTTGAGGCAAGAACCAAGTGAAGAGTTTTCAAACTACATCATGAGGTTCCAAGAGAAGGTCGCGAAGATGTGGAACCGCCCCACTGAAGAGGAATAGGTTGAGATATTGTTAGAAAATCTATACGGGGAGTACCGTGAGAAGATATACTACCAACATATCAAGACATTTGATGCTCTTATGACGATTGGGAAGAAGATTGAAGACAAGATCTTTAAAGAAAGGTAGAATCAGGGTATGACCCGTGAAGCCTCAGGAAGCTATTCGGCAAGGAAGAGTCCAAGAGCCAAAGGAGAAAATGCAACAGGAACAAGTAACCAAGCGACAGAAGTCCAGGTGATAACCGCAGGATCCACCCCTCTTGTGATCCAAACTGAACTCAAAGCACACAAGAGGACTTTCAACTTTGGAGGAATGGCACCATCGTTGTTATTCACCAAGCTCAAGAAGCAGGGAATGATCAATTCAGTTCCCCCTAGGCCTGTGGATTTGATCAACCCAGTTGCTTGGTATAAGCCCAATCAGTACTTGCATTATCATGACCAACAAGGCCATCACACTGATAGATGCCTATTTCTTAAGCATGCGATCCAAGACTTGATTGACAAGGGCAAAATTGAACTTCAGAAGAAGCAGCCACCAAATGTCACCACAAATCCTTTGCCCAATCATGGGGTAAATATGCTTTAAGAAGATACTAAGCATATAGATCGTACTGCTTTGATTCACCCAGTCGGGAAGAGGAAGCTATTGAAGGCACATATCTATATAGCAATGTTGACTAAAAAACTCAAAGGAGAAAAGAAGCAATAGTCTCGGCAGGAGAGGTCTCAGGAAGTGGATCGACCCGATTCCCCTTTCTATCATCCAAAGTCAGAAGGTGCCACCTGGGCGGATTACCCGATGCCTGCATGAAAGTCTCACAACCATTGGTGAAAGGGACCTATTCTCCGTAATCATCTACAGGATCAGTAAACATGTTGTAGGAAGAAGCACCATTCCAAGATCCTACTACACTAATCCAGCCCATTCCATGGTATTTAGGGAAAGATGAGCAGTCACGGAAAGTACAGGCAGAGAAGATGCAGGTCTGCATATATTGCGCCAGAACTAACTGTGACGGGAATGTCCAAACAGGCAGACAGCCATGTGATCGCGGCAGAGGCATAGCATCCATCAATCGACTCCGAAAATTAGATTTCTTGGAGTTTGGACTAGAAGGTCTCGTGTCAATGATGCCATTGTGCAAATATGGCTTCTCACCATTCGAAGTATGCCACCTGGTCCCTGAAGAAGAAGGAAATGAAATTACCAGAGTTACACCCTAACTCCTTAAAGTAGTCTCAGCACTGGCTATTGGCCAAGCTCTGTCAGAAGAAGTCTCTCTTATCCATATAGGGGGAGATACTGACAATAGCTCAGATGAGGTGGAAGACCAAGAAATCCACGAGGAATGGATAGAGTATGCCGAGCAGAGTCCGACGATGGATGATGAAGGAGTGGTTGCAATGGATTGGGTGAATAACATCGGGAGCGATGATAACAGCGACCCAACCAATCTCATCCAGCCCGTATCATTAGATGAGGACGAAAGCAGGGATGACGAGGAGATATCCTCACCAGAAGTCCCCAGAAGTGATTGGACCGTGTCTAGAGAAGATTTTGAGGATTGGAGCATGAGCGTATTCTACCAGGTGGCAGATATATTGGATGTTTCTACCAATACTCAAGAGATCCTTTACAAGGCCACTTCTCTAGTCCCAGACCTCGTGTGCAGCAATTTTGCAACACGATGTGAGAAATTGATGATGCCAAATGAGAGTGATGTACTCGCTCGGACCCTCCACGAGCTGTAAAACATGACTTGGTTAGCCAATGCTTTGGCTCGGGACCTGTTTGGAACCCCTCCTGAAGATCTGGCCCTGTATTCGAATTCATTCTCCTATCCGGACCCACCTCAAAGAACTGAGACATGGGACGTATGGATCAATGATATTAGTCTCGGGGAATTTTAGAGTGACCCCGCCAGAGGCATCTTTCCTATGGACATCGATGATGAAAGGGAAGAGCAGTTAGAAGAAGATGAAAGTGAGCAAGAATCTGCATCAGAAGTATCCGATGATGAAGAATCTGAAGGGGAAGAAGAAACAGAGAATGAGGAACCTTGGCAACCAAGGATGCATCTAGAAAAGTATGAAAACATCTGTGGACCTGCACCATGGGCTTTGTCATTCCAGGTGAACAAGATCCATCGGGATGTAGATAAGATCCAGGAAATGCTTATGAGAACGGTGGTCTTGGATGATAAGTACCAAGAAGAGCTTCAACAGCTAGAACCTGTCAAAGAGCAGTGGTCACTCCCTCAAGCAATCCATCATTTGGAGAACTCTGTAAAGCTAACTTTAACTCTGGCACAAGACCTATGTGGGACTCCTCCTTCGTCCCCAAATCAGAGCAATAGAGAATACCATGCATGGGCAAGAGCGCATGATGATTTCCATATGTGTCATGTCAATGAGGAAGGAATGGTTAATGACCCAACAAGGAACATCCACCCAGTTATTTCAAGCCCTGAAGAGAGTTTCAAAAGTTCAGGTTCTCAAGGGGAAAGGAAGGATCACAACTTCTACAAGTCATTGGCAGAAGCAAGAAAGATGTACCAAACGGCTTTGGAAGCTTTTCATGCTGTTAGCCATTTGATACTGAAAGATTCTCACACAATCCAATAAGTGGCTAAAATGTAAGAAACCCTATCGGGAATCCTAGATCAGGCCCAGAAGTCTATTGTGGCCTTGTCCAATGAGGGAGCTGAAATTCGAACTTGTCCCAAGGGTCCCCTTATCATCATTGATAGTGATGAAGAGGATGGTGACTTTTGTCCAGTCAAGTTGGTCATCAAAGGAAGAGAGTCAGAAGTTGCGGAAACCAGGAGTGGCCAAAACTTCAAGAATAAGGATTTGATAGTGGAAAAATATCGGTCTAGCCAATCAACGGTGGTCGTTGAGCCAGAAAACCGAGTACTAGACCAATTAAAGAAGGCCCAAACCAACATCTCAATCTGGGGATTACTAATGGCGTCACCAACCCACAGAGAAGCTATTTTGAAAGCTCTCACCAAGGTTCAAGTGCCCATAGAAATGGGACCTGAAGAATTATCTCACATAGTGAGAGCCACCTATGCCATTCAATCGCTCTTTTTCTCAGAAGAGGACTTACCCCCGGGAGGAAAGAATCACAACCGGGACTCTACATTACTGTGGAATGTAACAAGAATCAGGTCCCCCAGGTTTTGATAGACAATAGGTCTGTCCTCAATGTAATGCCTCTCAAAGCAGCAAGATGCATGGGTTTATCTCTAGACAAGATAAAGTCATCCAGTCAAACCATCAGGGCATACGACAATTCCAGGAGGGAGGTAATTAGGATTCTTACCACCAATGTCAAGATCGGGCCAGCCCACTTTATCATAGACTTCCAAGTCATCAACATTCAAGCATCCTTCAATATGTTGCTTGGAAGGCCATGGCTGCATTCAATAGGAGCCTTAGCATCAAGTCTTCATTAGAAGTTGAAGTTCATACATGGCCCGAAAGCGATTTCCATCTTCGGAGACCTAGAAATGGTGCATACTTTGGCCAACATTGAAGTAGGTGGTTCACCCTCACAGGAAGTACAACTGGGTGGGTTTGAAATTGGCCACATTCTCACTACCTCTGCAAATGGAGAAGATTGGAGTCTAGAGTAATTCCCGATGATATGGAGCAAGGCCTCTATAAAGATCATGAAAAAGATGAAGTACTTTTCGGGACTGGGGTTAGGAAAGAACCAACAAGGGATACCAGCACTCCCAAGAATACAGGCCATTGCTAATCGTTGTGGATTAGGGTTTAACCTGAAGGACCCAAAGAAGAAAGCCGCAGGACGGAAGAACAATGCAGCGAATGGTACGCCGTACTTCAAGATTTTGAACTGGTACTTCGTGAAAGAGGGAGAAGACTTCCCTTACTATGGAAATCAAGAACCATGGTTCAATCAAGATCAGGGCAAACGTCTACCAGGGCTTGAAATATTCTTCGAGAATGAAGTGGATTGGGTAGCCATGGAATTGGATCAAGCCAGCAAGAAAGAAGCTCAAGAAGATCATGGGATCGACGAGCTATTCAAAGTGGCGGTGATCATTGAAGAAGAGGAAGAAGGACCAGCACCACATCTTCTCAAATAGCCCCTCTAAGGATCCATAACAAATTGGGCAAGAATGATGGAAGATTTCTGTATTAATGAATCTGAAGTTATAACCAGCTCTAGCATAGTTCTGTCTAAGTCTATCCCTGAGTCTGTATCTAAGTCCCGTGGCAATGTTCAGTCTACTGGGTCTATTTGTACCTTTCCCCTTATCATGAATGAAATTGCTAATTCTAAGTATGTTTCTTCTTCTTCTTCTTCTTCCTGTTCTTCTGATGATGATAATGTCCTAGAACATCGTCACCTGTTAGAACAATTAGAGCAAAGAAGAGTCCAACCTGTTCGAGAGGACACCAATCTCATAAATATAGGGACCAATCAATGCCCTCGAATGATAAAAATTGGTTCTTCTCTCAATAATGACGAAATGTCCCAAATGATCTCTCTCCTCAAGGAATTTGAGAAAGTTTTCGCCTGGTTTTACAAGGATATGCCCGGTATCGATCCAAGGATCGTATAATATAAACTGCTGACATATCCCGATGCTCGTCCAGTCAAGCAGAAGCTAAGAAGAATGCGGTCGAAATGGAGTGAGAAGATCAGAGAAGAGGTCATCAAGCAATGGAATGCAGGATTTCTCCAAGTGACTCAGTACCCTCAATGGTTGCCCAATATTGTCCCAGTTCCTAAGAAAGATGGGAAAGTCAGGATGTGTGTGGATTTTCGTGATTTGAACAGGGTCAGCCCTAAGGATGATTTCCCGTTGCCCCACATCGACATCTTGGTGGATAATACTGCAGGCCATGCTTTGCTATCCTTCATGGATGGTCTCTCAGGATATAACCAAATCAACATGTGCCCACAGAACAGGGAGAAGACTGCCTTCACCACACCGTGGGGAACATTTTGCTACAAGGTGATGCCTTTCGGGTTGAAAAATACAGGGGCAACATATCAAAGAGCGGCCACGGCTATCCTCCATGACATGATACACAAAGAAGTAGAGGTGTATGTCGATGATATGATAGTCAAATCTATTGACCGACAGGGCCACTTTGTAGCCCTTAGGAAGTTCTTTGAAAGAATAAAAGAATACAAGCTGAGGTTGAATCCTCAAAAGTGTGTATTTGGGGTGAGAGCAGGAAAGCTGCTAGGTTTCCTCATCAGGAGAGGGATAGAAGTGGACCCTGACAAAATAAAGGCCATCACAGAAATGCCACCACCCTGGATAGAAAAAGAGGTACGAGGTTCCTTAGGCTGCATTCAATACATTAGTAGGTTTATAACTCAGTTGACATCCACTTGTGAACCTATCTTCAAACTCCTAAGGAAGAAAGAGCCGAAAGAGTGGAATGAGAAATGCCAAGATGCCTTTATGAAAATCAAAGAGTATCTACTCTCTCCCCCTATACTTGTCCCTCCAGTGCTCGGTGAACCTTTACTCCTATATTTGTCAGTAGGAGAAACAGCGGTCGGATCATTGATGGCCCAAATTGGCAAGACGGATGGAGAAGAACACGCAATTTACTATGTGAGAAGGAAATTGTTGGAGTATGAAACTTGATATGCTCCTGTGGAGAAAACCTGCACATCCCTAGTTTGGGTAACTAAGCGTCTAAGGTATTACATGGTATCACATCCCGTTAAGTTGATCTCGTGAATGGATCCAATTAAGTACCTTTTCAAGAAACCAGCATTGACAGGGAGGAGGGCTAGGTGGTTGTTGCTATAATCAGAATTTGACATAACTTATGTTAATAAAAAATTTGTGAAAGGGTGAGCAATTTCTGACCATCTGGCAGCATTTCCCTTAGAAGTTGATTCCTGAGCAACAGAGGACCTTTTCCCAGATGAAGATTTGCACTCCATAGAAGCAAAACCAAATGCAGTGTGGCAATTGTACTTTGATGGAGCCGCCAATCAAAAAGGATTTGGTGCAGGGGTATTACTGATAACTCCAGGTGATTTTGACTTTCCGATGGCCTTCCGGTTAGAATTCAGTTGCACCAATAACATAGCAAAGTATGAAGCTTGTGCTATTGGGTTAGAAATGGCTTTGTCTATAGGGGTGGACAAAATTAAAGTTTACGGAGATTCCTCCATTGTGATCTGTCAAACACAAGGAAAGTGGATGACTAAGGATGAGAAGTTAAAGCCCTACCAAGTTTATTTGGAGCAACTGATCCAATGCTTTAAGGAAGTCTCTTTTGAGTATCTACCCAGGGATAGCAATCGGTTCGCTGATGCTTTAGCCACTTTGGCATCCATGGTAGAATGTGATACTCAGGACAAGATCTAGTCATTCCTAATAGAAAGGAGGGCCCGCCCAGCATATGGAGAACCAGTCAATGCACTCACCAAGGATAGAAGGCCTTGGTATGCTCCCATGATTGATTACATCAAGGAAAGGAGGTACCCTGAAGAGTTTTCAGAAAAAGAGAAGAGGCATTTGCAAAAATATGCTACTCAATTCATCCTCCAAAGAAACTTGTTGTACAAGAGGTCTTATGATGGTATTCAACTATTATGTGTAGATGAGAATCAGGCTCAAACCATTATGGAAGAAATCCATTAAGGAATATGCGGACCACACATGAATGCAAGGATGTTGGCCAAGAAAATTCTCAGGATGGGATATTATTGGGCCACTATGGAAGCTGAGTGTGCCGCCTTCGTTAGGCGATGCCATAAATGCCAGATGTTTGCGAATATTATCCACATTCCTCCAATAGAGCTACACTCGTTGAATGCCCCTTGGCCGTTTTCTACTTGGGGAATTGTAGTGGGCAAAATAACCCCAAAAGCTTCTAATGGACACCAATTCATGTTAGTCACCATCGACAATTTCACAAAGTGGGTAGAAGCCCAGTCTTATGCAGTCTTGACCTCAGCTAAAGTGGCAAAATTCGTAAAAGAGAATATCATCTGCAGATACGGTGTCCCTCAGCAATTGATCTCGGATCAAGGCTTGCACTTCAGGGGAAAAGTGGAGGAACTCTGCGATAGTTTTGGTATCAAGAGGCATAAGTCTACTACTTACCGTCCACAGACTAATGGAGCGGTAGAAGCAGCCAACAAAAATATAAAGGTCATATTGCAAAAGATGGCAGATACACACAATGACTGGGCAGAGAAGCTTCCACTAGCCCTATGGGCATATCGAACTTCTATCCAGACCTCCACCGGAGCTACCCCATACTCTCTTATGTATAGAGTAGAAGTTGTGTTGCCTGTAGAAATTCAAGTCCCTTCTCTTCAAGTTTTACTCGATAGTCAGTTACCTGAAGGAGAATGGGTAAGGAATAGATATGAAGAGCTCAATCTCCTGGATGAGAAAAGGATGAAAGCCATGGACAATCTCAAGAAATATCAACAAAGAATTGCTAGGGCGTTCAACAAAGGTGTACGCACTCGAAGCATTGAAGAAGGAGATTTGGTTCTGAGAGAGCAGCGAGCTCCTGTTCATGATTCGAGGGGAAAGTTTTGGCCCAACTGGAGCGGACCTTACAAAGTCAAGACCATATTGCCAGGCCAGGTGGTTCAACTCTCTGACCTTGATGGAGAAGATCTTCGGGGATTAGTCAACATGGACCAATTAAAGAAGTATTTCGTCAGAGTCACTTGAAGTGGCTTGAACTACGTTCGACTTGATTCCTCCCAAGGGATATGTAGGTAACTCGATATATCCGAGTGCGGTCTCAAAAAAAAAAAAAAAAAAGGGGGACATTGCATTGGTTCCCTTCCATAAACTCTGCCAACCAGCATCCCCTGTATGTATGGGTAAATCTCGCCACTTGGCCTTCTATTCATTGACTTAGCTTAGGTGAAAAATCATCTAGAGCTGGTTATTAACAAAGGATTTATTCATTCTATGCCACAAAATGCTAACCCAATCCTTCATGCAGGTATTATGAGGAGACCAAAGAAAGAAGGGTTGGACGAACAGTTGCGCCAGTGGACCCTCCAGATGAATGTGGATGAGCCCACACTTTTAGAGGATCTCCATCTAACCATGCTGGGAAGAATCGATTGTTTCAAGCTCTATCATGACTTACTCAAAGAAGTGTCAAATTGCTGGAACCCCCAATTACATGCATTTTGCTTTGGAAAAATCTAGCAAGCTCCGACCATTGAAGAATTCTGGGCTTGTATGATGGCACCCCCTCGAGGAAAATTGTTCCTCCCAACCATGAAGAAAGAATAGCTTTTCAAAGATTTGGAAGATTTCTTTGCCATGAATAAGAAGGAGGTAAAGCAAGTTCTCAATTATGACAAGGTAGATGCATTGAAAGTTGTGAAGATCTTCAACAACAATAGGTTTGAAGAGGAAGCACATATCAGATGCAGAAAGCGGGCATACTTGTTCTGTATGATTGGGCGGTACCTGTTAGCATCTCCAGGAAGAGGCATGACTCCAATGATTGTGAAAGTAGTTAAACAGATTAAAGGAGGATGCGACATCGCTCCCACCATTTTAGCAAAAACATTCAAAGGGTTTGATACCATAAGTCAATCTCAGAAATACGGAATAGACTTCTTTCATGGATCTCCGGCAGTGTTCCAAATGTGGTTAATGGAAAAATTGAAGTTGGTAGCACCAATTCCATGTCCTCACCTCCGACCCATGCATTACCAAATAAAAAGGGAAAAGCCAGAATTCCACAAGATCCAAGACTGAAAGAAATATTTGGAGGAAAGAGATGTTCAAGAAATCAAGTGGGATTGCCCCTGGATGAAGGCCGAGGTAGAAGAACCAAAAACCCTCGGGTGCAATTATGTGAGATTCATGGGTCTGACTCATACCAGTTTTTACTTCCCTTCCTTAGCATCTCTTAGGCAAGAATAGCCCAAGTTGAAGAATGTCAGAACCCCAGAGATATTGACACAAGAAGTGGTGGTTCTGTTGTCCAAAATGTGGAAATATGTTGTAAACAAGTGATATCAGTCCAATGTTCCCATCTTCATTTGTTTTCCTTTCTCATGTAATGGAACCATTGATCAATGGAATTCATGCTTCTAAGGAAAAGGATTGAGTCATGTGTGCATTTCAAAGAAAGAAGTATCCAATGAATTCATGCAATAATGTGTAAACAACTTGTTTACATGTATAAAAGAACAAAGTGTACAAAACAAAAAAAAAATCATAGCACATCTGTACAATGAAAAAAAAAAATAATATCATACAAACAAAAAATAAATCAACAAAAAAGAGTAAATGTACATAGCTGTGCCGATAAAAAAAAAATGGAGGAAATCATGGCTCAGGGGAGTAATCGTCGACATCCAGGCCTCCCCCCTCCCCGTTCTGAGACATCCTCAGGCCGTCTCTCTCGACCTCAACTCGCACGAGGTTGAGCTGTAGCTGCTCGTTCGCAAGCCTCAATCTCTTGACCTCTCTCCGATAGTGGTCAAGCTCAACCCTCTGAAAAAAAAAGCATTAAAATAGAAATAAATAAATAAAAAAACAAAACAAAGAGAAAAAAGAAAGAGAGGCGAAGCATTACCGTCCGATGGCCCGCATCCAAGCGAGATATGATCATCTCATCCATGCTCGCTATCATACGCCTCATGTCAGCGTATCGGCTCGCGTCCACCTGGACAAGATATCCGTTTGAAATGTCAAAAATTTGAATGGATAAGTGTTAGGAAGGTTAGATGTGCTCACCCCATCATAAGGAAGAGGGAGGCCAAGGTCAGCATCTGCAGCCCAAGGAGGTGGCAAGATGACCTCGACCATCCCAGGCGTGGTAGCGGATAAACCACGAACGATATCCTGGAATGTGGTCATCTGGACCAGTAATCTGTAAGGTTGGGGCCTCTCCAGAAGGCCCAATGCCTGACTCCGCCTCCACTGCTCGAGAGGCGCGGGAAGAACTCCCACCACCGTAGACCCCTGGGACCACAGGGCGGCCTGGAAACTGTCAAAAGAAGAACAAAACAAGAGTTAGCTTAACAATCTAATGAGTAAATAGAAAGTGAGAAAAATGGAGAAAATCTCACTAGAGGCCCCTCTTAGGTGAGGGGGACGCAGACCATCTCTCGGTGAAGAAAGGTGGTGTAGTCTGTCTCGACTAACACTAGCCCAATCCCAGGCTCACCCACCCTCCAATGCTTGATCTCCTCTCGATCCATCAGGGCCGGCTCATGAACTCTGGCTGGAGGAGGGTAGGGCACCAAGCGAACCTCAGGCCACTGCAGGGACACTCGCTCTCCCAAGTAAAAGGCAAATCCCCATGGGCCCTCAAAGAGGACCCTATGAGAGAGCTGAGGCCCTAGCAAACAGGTCCGGATCTAAAATCACCTCCCCCAAGTAAAGGCGGAGAGAAGCCTGTCAAGTAAAAGTCAAGATCAATACAAAAACAAAAAAAGAAGAAAAGAGAAAATAAGATGAACAATTAGCTTAGATTTACCTCAGCAGGCTGCAGCTCATCCAGGAGGTCGCGAATGGACTCAAGGTCCTTATAGTGACCACTCCTGAGCAGGTGGGACGTAAGCCACCGCATAGATCTGGGAAAAGTGGTTCCGGGGTCATCCCTAGGTCTGAAGGTGGGGACCCAGAACTGTAAAATCTCGTAGCTCCATATCTATAATAGATGGTTGTGAGTTAGCAAAGCGAGCTTAAATAAACAAAAATAAAACAAAAAAAAGGGGGGGGGCGAAGTTGAGGAAGCTTACCCAAAGGACATAGCAGCATCCGATCAGGTTCGGCGACCCCACAACCAGATAGTCCACATATCCAGGAAGTAGGCGTACACCGAACCACCCCAATCACAGCCCACGGCTACGTCGAAGTCCTCAAGAAAGTGGACATATGCGGCATCGGCTGTCACTGTACCCGTCATATCACTGAAAATCACCTCCACCAACAAGAAGAGGAGGAAGCATCGAGCTTGGTGATCCTGAAGATCGGACGGTGACTAGTCTGTAACGACCCTCTCGTCCAAGGAACCCCTCAGGATCGACGCGGGGATCTCTCTCCCCGTAACAACAATCCCCAGCTACTGCCTGTAATACTCCAGGTGCTTTGACGGCTCCGTCGAGGCTATAACCCTCTCCTCCAGAGTCAAGGTCACAGGTACCCCTCCAAAGGGTAACCCCGTGATCATGTAGAAGTCTAAAGGGGTGACCGTCGCCTCGCCAAATGGAAGGTGAAACGTATGGGTGCTCGGCCACCACCTCTGTATTAAAGCCCTCAAAGTCGGGCTATCCAACTCGTGGGCTAGCGATGCGGCGATGTGTCCCAACCCGGTCCAAATCACCCGCGACTGTACCATCGGCCAAAGTGAGCGGTACCACTCCGAAACAGCCTCCATCCTACAATACTTCTTGGGCGAAGGGAGGGGCTTGCCCTGCAAAGAAAAATAAGGTAAATGGTCAGTCAAAATAGTTGGGACAACAGTCAAGATCAATACAAAAAAAAGGGAGACTGTGAAAATAAATAAGGGGCATCGCCTCCATTTACGTGCCAAAAGACACTTAGGGTAGTGTTTAATGGCCTCGCCTTGATTTGTGTGTCACTGGGTGCCTAAGGTGGTATCTAGGGGCATCACCTCCATTTACGTGCCAAAAGACACTTAGGGTAGTGTCTAATGGCCTCACCTTAATTTGCATGTCACTGGGTGCCTAAGGTGGTATCTAGGGGCATCCACTCCATTTACGTGCCAAAAGATACTTAGGGTAGTGTCTAATGGCCTTGCCTTGATTTACATGTCACTGGGTGCCTAAGGTGGTATCTAGGAGCATCACCTCAATTTACGTGCCAAAACACACTTAAGGTAGTGTCTAATGGCCTCGCCTTGATTTACGTGTCATTGGGTGCCTAAGGTGGTATCTAGGGGCATCGCCTCCATTTGCGTGCCAAAAGACACTTAGGGTAGTGTCTAATGGCCTCGCCTTGATTTATGTGTCACTGGGTGCCTAAGGTGGTATCTAGGGGCATCACCTCCATTTACGTGCCAAAAGACACTTAGGGTAGTGTCTAATGGCCTCGCCTTGATTTGCGTGTCACTGGGTGCCTAAGGTGGTAGCTAGGGGCATCGCCTCCATTTGCTTGCCAAAAGATACTTAGGGTAGTGTCTAATGGCCTCGCCTTGATTTGCGTCTCACTGGGTGCCTAAGGTGGTATCTAGGGGCATCGCCTCCATTTACGTGCCAAAAGACACTTAGGGTAGTGTCTAATGGCCTTGCCTTGATTTGCATGTCACTGGGTGCGTAAGGTGGTATCTAGGGGTATCGCCAGCATTTGCGTGCCAAAAGACACTTAGAGTAGTGTCTAATGGCCCCACCTTAATTTGCATGCAACTGGGTGCCTAAGGTGGTATCTAGGGGTATCGCCTCCATTTGCATGCCAAAAGACACTTAGGGTGGTGTCTAATGGCCTTGCCTTGATTTACGTGTCACTGAGAGCCTAATGTGGTATCTAGGGGCATCGCCTCCATTTGCATGCCAAAAGACACTTAGAGTAGTGTCTAATGGCCTTGCCTTGATTTATGTGTCACTTGGTGCCTAAGGTGGTATCTAGGGGCATCGCCTCCATTTGCGTGCCAAAAGACACTTAGGGTGGTGTCTAATGGCCTCACCTTGATTTGCGTGTAACTGAGCGCCAAGGTGGTATCTAAGGGCATCGCCTCCATTTGCGTGCCAAAAGACACTTAGAGTAGTATCTAATGGCCTCGCCTTGATTTGCGTGTCACTAGGTGCCTAAGGTGGTATCTAGGGGCATCGCCTCCATTTGCATGCCAAAAGACACTTAGGGTAGCGTCTAATGGCCTTGCCTTGATTTACATGTCACTAGGTGCCTAAGGTGGTATCTTGGGGCATCGCCTCCATTTGCGTGCCAAAAGACACTGAGGGTAGTGTCTAATGGCCTCACCTTGATTTACGTGTCACTGGGTGCCTAAGGTGGTATCTAGGGGCATCACCTCCATTTGCATGCCAAAAGACACTTAGGGTAGTGTCTAATGGCCTCACCTTGATTTGCGTGTCACTGAGTGCCTAAGGTGGTATCTAGGGGCATCGCCTCAATTTGCATGGCAAAAGACACTAGGGGTAGTGTCTAATGGCCTCGCCTTGATTTGCGTGTCACTGGGTGCCTAAAGTGGTATCTAGGGGCATCGCCTCCATTTTCGTGCCAAAAGACACTTTGGGTAGTATCTAATGGCCTCGCCTTGATTTGCGTGTCACTGGGTGCCTAAGGTGGTATCTGGGTGCATTGCCTCCATTTGTGTGCCAAAAGACATTTAGGGTAGTATCTAATGGCCTCACCTTAATTTGCGTGTCATTGGGTGCCTAAGGTGGTATCTAGGGGCATCGCCCAGATTTACATACCAAAAGACACTTAGGGTAGTGTCTAATGGCCTCGCTTTGATTTGCATGTCACCGGGTGCCTAAAGATGGTATCTCGAGGCATTGCCTCGATTTGTGCTAACAGATATCTAAGGAAGGGTCTAATAATGGTCTCGGTTTCATCTGCGTGTTGTGTAGTACTTAAATGGTATTTTGAGGCATTGCCTCGATTTACGTGTCAGGAGACACTTGGGTCTCACTTCTAGCCGATACTCCTAGGTCAAGGTCTAAGGTCTAAAGGTTCATCCAGGCGATAAATTAAATAACCTATAAAAGCATAACAGAGTGGGACTACTGACCTGGCCCCATATTGAGCGGCAACCGTGGTGGGCGGTGTCGACTAGGGTAACCCCTAAAGGGTACCATGCAGCTCGTGCGTCTCGAGCAGTAGTGCCAAGCAGTGGTTCCCTGTGAGATTGGCATCCTCGTCGGTGGAAAGACGTGGTGAGAATGAGAGTGGGTCGCAAAAGGAACGAAAAAGGTAGGGCTCCGCAGCAAAAATGGCAATAGAGAAGTGAGGGGAGGGCAATTCTATTTATAAAAGAAGTCATCGCGTCCACGGCACCATGGAGATCTCCACGGCCCCGTGAGACAGCGGCCCACAGTGCCGTGGAAGTTTGCCCACCGAGCCGGGGGATCTGGCACAGAGTTGTGTATGTAGAGCCGTGCAAGCATGGTGCCACCCATACACGGTGCCGTGCAGACCCCCACACGGCGCCGTGGGCTGAAAAGAAAAAGAAATAGAAGAGAAAGAAAAAAATAAAAAATAATAAAAAGAAGAAAAAAAAAGCGAGAAAAAAAAAATATATATATATATACCAACATAAGTCTGAGGATTACTCCTCATGCACTTACTTATGAGCAAATGGATTATCCGATTACGATGAAAGCTACTTGCAACCCGAATCATGGGGCCTCGCGTACAGTTTGACTGAGGTTTCAATTACTTCTGCACTTATGAAAGTCACAAGTCTTCTTTACAGGGCTCACCCGTTATTAAACTTTCCTTTTACACATCTAACACGCCATACTGGTCCCCAATAAAGTTGTTAAAACCCTATTGAGTGGTGCCTTATCACCCTCTAAGCTACATATCCCCAGTGGAGTCCTCTAATCCTGATTTCCATTCAGGAAGGTGTCCCTTCACCTTCAAAAACGGTGCTTCATCACCCTCAGAGTCATGCATCCCCAGTGGAGTTGTCAAAGCTATACATCCCCAGTGAAATCTTTAAAAATTCCCCAATGAAACCCAAAACCTGATCTACGGTCGAGTGGTGCCTTATCACCCTCAAAACTTGATTTTCGATCGAGTGGTGCCTTATCACCCTCAAAACCTAATCTTTGGTCGAGCGGTGCCTTATCACCCTCACATCTTCGGTCGAGCGGTGCCCTATCACCCTCATATCTTCGGTCGAGCGGTGCCTTATCACCCTCAAACTTGATCTTTGGTCGAGTGGTGCCTTATCACCCTCATGATTAATCTTCGGTCGAGTGGTGCCTTATCACCCTCAAAAATTGATTGAGCAATGCTCGTATGATACAGATTTGGTTTTTCCGAGTTTTTCTTTTGAGGATTATCGAAAGATTTCATCGTGATTAACCGTTTGTTTTTGGCAACTCTGTCACCTTTGCGCAAAGCATCAGCAGTACATGCTCTTGGTGACAAAATTAGTTGGTCTTTTGTCTTTACCCTTCGGCTGTTGGCACAGGCCTCGGCCAAAGAGGGGCAAACTGTAGACACTGATTTTTGTCACCCCCTGATCGGCGATGATGACAATGGGACATGGACAATGGATGACGCACTTTCCCTCTTTCTGGACCTAAGATACATGACCCATAAACCCGAAACCATTCTGAACACAAAATGACCCATTTTAGGCCCAAAAATAAGGAAAAATGACACTGCGCCCCCACGGTGCCGTGGACTCCTTCCCACGGCGCCATGGGCTCCTTCCACGGCATCGTAGGCTCCTTCCCACGACACCATGGGGATGGGTATCAGATTTCCATAGCGCCACGAGGGGGTGTGACATTAGCTTGTTGACGTCACCCACGACGCCGTGGAAAAGTCCCCCACGGCGCTGTGGAGGACTTATCTGGCCAGGAGAGAGAGGGGACCCCTCCCTATAAATAGGAGGGTCCCCCTACCCCAAAAAACAAGGAATTCCGAGTAGAGAGACCCTCCCCAAGTGATTTCCACCTTCTTTTCCTCATTTTTCACTTTCCTTTCTCCCCTTTCTCCTATGAGAGTGTGAGAGAGTGAAATTTTCTTGGTCGTGGATAGATCCTTCGATTATCCCTTCGAGCATAGAGCACTTCTGCTCCTAAGCATTGTTATCCTGTCAGTGTACGGATAGCAATCAAAACCCCTTTATTCCAGACATTATTTTGTTTGTTTACTCCTCTTCAAACCATCTAAAAGAGTCGTTACTCTGCCCAAAAAGAATTGACGTCAGTCCATTCATCTATCTCCCCTAAGGGAATACAACCGTACAAGTATAATTACTGCACTCTTGTTGATTCAATGTAGTCCTTTCATATTTCATCGTTTTGGTCTGTATTTTTTGTATATGTAATGTAGTTTATTATGTTCTAGTTCAATTTATAACATTTGAATGTAGTTCATAATATCTCCCATCCCCGTAATAAAAGAGAGAGAACATTCGTCCTTATGTAGCATTTAAGACCGAGAGACCGACTTCGGCCGGGTGAGGTGGGTGCCTAACACCTTCCAACACTCGTAACCTGACCCCTTACCTGAACCTCTGGTCAGACCATATGGAGTCACGGAGCCCGATTCCGTTCACAATGGATAGGGCACCTAATGGGTCCTAGGCCCTAAACCTAGGTGGCGACTTCACATTATGTTAGCATATTTTAATGCATGATCCCAATCCCCATTTATCAACATTATACATTGAAATTATTATCCGTATCAATAAGATACGGATGTCAAGAAGAGGCTGAGGAAACCCTCGCCGGAGCCTAGGAGGACCACGGTACTTACAATGTGCAATAAGCCTTTGAACCCCTAGGTTACCCCTAGTGGACGAGTTGTGTCTTGTGGGTGTTTGCAGTGAATGTACACCAAAAATTCAATAAAAAAAAAGAATGCTGCAAATTTTAATCATGACATAAGTAGGATAGTGCACACAAGCTCTAAAAGTGCTCAACTAAAGATCAAGGAGCCAAAGGTTCCCCCACACTTGAATTTTATGACCCCACATCAATTCAAGTAACAAGCATGCATCAAGATTAAGGGATCTCCTCATATTTTCTAAACACTACTCACCTTCAGGTAAACCACTCATAGCATCAATGAAACCAAAGACTTAGGCTTTGAGTATTTTTTACCATACTTTCTTTTCAGGCATTAAGGTAAAAAAAAAAATTTCTTTCTCAACAACAAACTCTATTTCTACTCCACTACTGTTCCCTGAATGACATGGTGGAGCATACACCAGACACCCAAATGCTTGGTAGCTTCACTTTTTGCAAATATCCATAAGACATTGAGACATTGATGCTAGAGGTTTTTTTTTTTTTTTTTTGAGTTTCCTTCCAAGGAATTTCGAACAAGTCACCCTGCTTCCTGAGGCAACAGTGCCCTGTCTAGTCCCAAGGAATTCCACTTTCCTTTTTTTTTTTTTTTTTTTTTTCTTTCATTCACTTTCATGCCTGCCTTGCCATAAACAAATTGGTCTCAACTACTAGCCAAAAGATCAACGGGTCCATAAACACATAGAGAAATCTAGCCATCAAATGAAATAATGCTCATATTTTCTAATTCAATCCCTCTCACCAGATACAAACCAACTATTGTCCTAGAAAAAGGGATATTTTATTATTTCGCATGCTAGGGCACCTAATTCCCTCTTTCTCTCGCTTCGCAATCAAAGAAACGTATGCACAAAACCAAGACTACCGTCACAATCAAAATTCATAAAATTCAGCAATTAAGTCCAACACACCCCCCACACTTAATTCATGCAATGTCCTCAATGCATGCAAAAAAGAAGAAATAAGGACAAGGGAGGGGATACTCACCAGGAGATCAGTCTTCAAGGTAAAGAGGCTCATGGAGATCCATGACCTCTTTCTCAACTGGAGCAGGCATCTCAATGTATGGTTTCAAATGTTGGCCATTTACCTTAAAAGTAGCACCTGTACTTGGATTGACAACTTCAATAGCCCCATGAGGATAAACAGTCTGAACAATATAAGGGTCATCCCATCTTGAGCGCAACTTATCTGGAAAGATGTGCAAAGGAGAATTGTACAACAAAACTTTTTGATCTACATTAAAAGATTTTCTCAAAATGTGTCTATCATGGAAAGCCTTGGTTTTTGCCTTGTAAATCCGGGCATTCTCATATGCCTCATTTCTAAGCTCTTCCAACTCAGATAGTTGGAGTTTCCTATGGGCACTTGCAGTGGGTAGATCAAAGTTAAGCTTTTTGATAGCCCAAAAGGCCTTGTGCTCAAGCTCAATAGGTAAGTGACACGCCTTTTCATACACCAGATGGTACGGAGATTGACTAAGATCGGCCTTAAAGGCGGTCCTATGGGCCCACAACGCATCTACCAATCTATTAGACTAATCCTTGCGGTTCGGGTTAATGGTTTTCTCAAGAATTTGCTTTATCTGCCTATTTGAATCCTCAACCTGGCCAGTAGTCTGGGGATGGTAGGGTGTGGCCAACTTGTGAATGATACCATATTTCCTCATGAGGGCCTCAAAGGGCTGGTTGCAAAAGTGCTTGCCCCGATCGCTAATGATAGCACGGGGAGTACCAAAATGGGAGAAGATGTTCTCCTTCAAAAATTTCACAACCACCTTGTGGTCATTGGTCTTACAATCAACAACCTCAATCCATTTGGATACATAGTCCACAGTAAGTAATATGTATAGGTTACCAAAAAAATTAGGGAAAGGCCCCATGAAATCTATGCCCCATACATCAAACACCTTAACCACTAGAATTGGGTTGAGGGGCATCATATTTCTCCTGGTGAGACGCCCTAAAGATTGGCATGAAGGACACGCCTTGCAATAAGAAAAAGTATCTCTAAAAGAGTAGGCCAATAAAATCCACACTGTAAAACCTTGGTCGCAGTCTTATTGGGACCAAAATGGTTTCCACAAGCTTGGTCATGGCAAAAAGATAAGACAGATTGTTGTTCATGATCAGGAACACATCTCTGGATTACTTGATCCGGACAAGTCTTAAAGAGATAAGGATCATCTCAAAAGAAATATTTTACTTGTGAAAAGAAATGATTCTTATCTTCGGTGGACCAATGTGCAGGTGTCACACCAGTAACCAGATAATTGACAATGTCAGCAAACCAAGGTTCACTAGACACTGCCATCAGAAACTCAACAGAAAAGTTCTCGTTGATTGGGGAATCAATAGTCAAGGAATTAGACAGCCGGGATAGATGGTCTACAACCAAATTTTCATTGCCTTTCTTATCCCTAATTTCAAGATCATATTCCTGCAATGAGAGGACCCACCTAATGAGGCGAGCCTTAGCATCTTTCTTCTGCACAAGATATTTGATAGCTGCATGGTTAGTATAAACAATCCCATGTGATCCAATCAAGTAGGGCCTGAACTTCTCTAATGCAAACACAACAGCTAAAAATTGTTTCTCAGTGGTGGTTGTTGCGTGTGAAAACCTCCGGTAGTTGGTTCGCCCGTGGATGAACCTGCAAAAACCAACCAATGAGCGCAAGAGGGCCGGTGTGGCTCGGCCTAGGACTCTCCGATGCTCAAGTCAGTCTTCAACGCGACAACAGAATCGCGTATTAAAAAGCAAGATGTGGAATAGAGCTCCATACCTGGGTATTTATAGAGTAAGGAGGAGATGAGACGGTTGGGAGAGTCCTAGTATGGTAGGAGTCCTTCTTTCGGAAGGTTCTCTCGCGAGAGCGGAGTGGAGAGTTATTTTTGGGGTCGGACTCTTATTAAGGTAAGAGTCCATGTAGAGTGTGATTCGTGTTGCGCGGGATCGTGGCTCGGTCCTTATCCCGTGATTCTCTGGATGTGCCGACGTGGCGGAGATCCCCGGTGGGGTGCTAGGGAGCCTCAATGGAGGAGGGCTCGGCCTACGAGGTCGGCCCGTGGGGTCGGTAATGGAGGTCGGCCCGAGAGGAGGTTGGTCTCGGCCATGAGGTCGGCTAGGCGTCCCTAGCTGACCCGTATAATCTCGGCCTCGCCACCGCCAGCTCGCTCAAACCAGGCTTTGTCGGTGACTTATCGGATATGGGGTCGGCCCAATTTCCTCGCTGGCCCAACTCGGTCTCGGATCGAGGTCGGGTCGGCCACGTGGCAGCCCTCGATAGGTGGGGTGTTTTATGCCTCATCACAGGCCCCCACTCATCGTGTGTCGGCTCGGCACGATGAGTGAAATCTCCGGGCGCTTGTCGGGAAGATTCTTGCGGTTGGGCCGAGATTATTTATTGTGCGGATTTGATGTTGCACGATCCGACGGTTGGGTGTCCATGCCACGTCGCCAGAGTCATTATGGCGGGCTCAGGGAATTCGAAACGCCCTTCGATCCGGGCCGTTGGATCAGCCGAGCTCGGTCGGCCGTTGGATCAGTGAAACCCAAGGATTATAAATAGGCGACTCCTAACTATTCATTCTTCATTGCTCTAAGTTATTGACTTCTCGGCAAGTTTGGAACCGTCACTCGGCAGATCTCGTCTGCTTGCTCGCTCGTGATCAACTCTGGAAGCTTCGTTCGTGATCGACTCGCCATCGTTTCGTTCCACTCAACTCTACTTCAACCGAAGTCTTCCGCCAAGATGTCGGTTGGTAGTAGTCCTATGGGCGAATTGCTCGCCGGCGGCAGAGGGTGCGAGTCCGAGCCGAGAACTCCCCGTCCGCTCTCCCACCATAGACTGTTGGGCTCGACCTCGAGATGAGCCCGATGTAGTGGAGCTTCGTCAGGCCGAGGTGGCCGAGCCCCCGTTACCCATGGAGTTTGACCACGCGGCCCAATCCACACCGCAGATCGGGCCGAGAACTCCGGGTCGTCCTCATCGATGAGGAATCAAGCGAGGAGATTCGCCCGAGATGGGGTTGGCTCGTAAGCTCGTCCACCGACGCCCGAGTCCGAGGAAGGCGGTGTCGGCACCGTTCGAGCACAATCACGGAGGCCGACCTCGACTATCCGAGGATGACCTACGCCATCCCCGAGGACATTCAACTCCGAGTTCCTAATCCGGGAGATGGCCTGCTTCATCAGGCCCGGCGAGGTGGCTCTGCACGAGACGCCCTTCAAGTATGCGTTTGGCTCCCGTTCTCACTGGTGGACCAGATCTTGGACCACTTCCACCTATCTCCTGGTCACTGGTGCCGAACTCCTGGCTGGCCGTCTATGGCTTCTACGCCTGTTCGCGAGATGGGCCGAGGTGCTAGCGTGGCGCTCTTCTCTCGGCTCTTCTTCCCGAAGAAGTCTCCCGAGAAGGGGTGGTATTATTTCTGCCGCCGATCGGGAAGAGCGCGGCTCTAGGCGGTCACAAGTTTCGGTCGACACGCGACCTTCAACAAGTCTTGGAAGCCCCGTTTTTCTTCGCTTCCATTCCCAACAGCCCTCTCCGAACCGAGTGGAAGGAGATGAATCTGAATTATGTCAATAGAGTACTACCCTTGACCGAGAACGAGATGACCTCGCTCGACCTGATCCCCAGTCCGCCGCCCGATGTTCTCGGCCAGGACGAGGGGTTTCTTCGAGTTGGCATATGACCCCTGGTAGGAACACTTGCCGAGCTCATCTCGATTATCCGAGCCGACCCCTTTACTTAACTTGGTTTTCTTTTCCTTTTCGACTTGTTTCCTATGTTTTGGTTTCTCTTGCAGTGGTCGGCCACATTCCTCCAATGGACAGCTACGGTGAGGGCCGAGATTATCGCGACGGAAAAAGAAGAATGCCGAGAAGAGACCCCGGGCGAGTCCTCCAAGGGAAAGGGGTGATGCCAGACCATCGGACGCGGTGGTCGGTCCGGGAGGCTGAGAAGAACACGGGCAAGCCGGGTCTTCGAGGAAGGGGAAAGGCCGAAAAGGTGAGAGGAGCCCGCCGAGAGATATCAAACGCCAAAAGCTCTCGGTGAACCTGACGAGTGGCGGCCTTCCGCCCGTGGCCCTCCTACCAACATCTCCCGATACGCCCGGGAGGGCTTCGCCAACAACGTCCCTGTGAGGCCGACCCCTGGCGCCTCTTCCCGGGGACTAGGCCTTGACGTCGGCGGCTCACGCCAAGGAATGGCTGGATGCAAGTCGGCTCCCACCGACAAGGAGAAGCTCGAGGCGCTGTCCGACCCTCGAGCTCCTCTCCACCCTATTTCAAGACTTCAATATGGTAAGTTTCCTTGTCGGCTCTTGCCTATGATCCGATATGTGTAGTTTATCCCGATTTTTGTTCTCATGCCCCCTCTTTTTTTTTTTTTTTTTTTGTAGGGGTTCGCCAAAGCATGGAGACCATGCTCGCTTCGAGCGGCTCTGACCGAGAACTATTCCTTGGACGTCCAAAGTGCAAGAAGGCTTATCAGACGCCTGGGATGCTGTTCGAGGCGTCGGGAGACCCAAGAGAAGCTCACCGCGCCGAGGCCGAGTGGAGAGCTCTCAGCCGAGGTGGCCAAGCGAGAGAGAAGGTTCGGGCTCTGCAGGCTCGGCTCGCCGAGGTGAAGGAGATGGCCAAGGAAGATCTGGCCACGGCTCGAGCGCGACGATTAGCGACTATCTCCAATCGGAGGAGTACGCCGATATCCGCCACGAGATCAGAAGCCTCCCTTCGCCGAAGGTTTTGAAGCAGCCGAGCCGAGCTTTTGGCCGAGATCAAGGCAGCGTATCCCGATCTCAATCTCTCCCGCTTTGACGATGATGCGACTACTTTTGCCGGGAGATGGGAGATGAGGAGGAGCCGAGGTCACCCAAGCTCAGCCCCCGGAGGCACTGTTTCAGCCGACGTCGTCCCTCCGGGAGCCTGGACCTCAAGACCTCGCCCGAGCCCAACACCGTGGACGCTCCGAGGGTGGCTGCAAGTCCCACGCCGAGGAGGCGGAGATGTAAAATTTTTTTTTTTTTTTTTTGTATGGGTGGGGCCGAGCTGCCTTTTGTAACCGTGCCGATCATGCGGCTTTTAATGAATAAAACAACTTATTTTTGTCAAAATTTGTCTAAGTATTTGAACTCGGCGCCTCGTATTCTTTTTTCCTTGCGTATTTTGTTTCGTTTGTGGCAAGTGCCGAGTCGTTTCACTAACCAAGCTTAGGAACTCGTCTCTTTTTATCCATGCCCAACGTTGTCGGCGGTCAATGCGATCTTCGCTTTGGTTGTTAATCCGCCTTTCCCTTGATCCGATTGGAGAGGCTATCATATAAGCGGACGTGTGGCGAATATCCTTCTTGGCCGAGCATAATGCCTTAGCGTGGTTTAGTACTTCGTTATGCTCGGCCAAATAGGAATGTCGGCCCTTGAGATGTCGGCCATGTCTATTTGGACAGGTCTTACGACCCGGCTGACGACCTATGAGGGTCGATCTTTGATGTCGGCCTGGTCTATGAGGACCGGTCTTTTGACTTGGCTGCCGACCTATGACGGTCGGTCTTTGATGTCGGCCTGGTCTATGAGGACCGGTCTTATGACTTGGCTGCCGACCTATGAGGGTCGGTCTTTGATGTCGGCCTGGTCTATGAGGACCGGTCTTATGACTTGGTGCCGCCACCTATGAGGGTCGATCTTTGATGTCGGCCTGGTCTATGAGGACCGGTCTTATGACTTGGCTGCCGACCTATGAGGGTCGGTCTTTGATGTCGGCCTGGTCTATGAGGACCGGTCTTATGACTTCGACTTGGGAGCTTGCCAATACGTTGAGTGTTGGAGAAAGACTTTATTGAATCAAATGCCGGAACTGAAACCGAATACAAACATGTTCATTTATTGAAAAAACTTTTTCAAATTTTCCGAGTTCCAATGTCTCGGTACCTTCTTGCCCCCCGGAGTCTGCAAGCGATATGTACCAGGGCGAATTTGCTTGGAGACTATGTACGGGCCTTCCGCTTGGTGCTAATTTTCCTTGTTGCCTCGGCTGAGATGCACTGAGTTTTCGAGAACAAGGTCCCCTTGACGAAAATGCCGTTCTTTGACTCTTGAATCATAGTAGCTTAGCTTGCTGTCTTGTTGGTACGCCGCGTTTGAGTAGGGCATTTTCTCGGACTTCATCGAGGAAGTCCAAATTGGCTCGCAGCCCATCTTCATAGGTCTTCTCATCGAAGTTGAGCACTCGGTATGATGAAGCCATAACTTCAACCGGTGCGAGGGCTTCGGTCCCATAAGCGAGGCGAAATGGACTCTCCCGGTTGGAGTTCTTACGATCGTCCGATATGCCCATGGGACGCTTGTGAGTTCTTCCACCCATCTCCCCTTGGCCTCATCCAACCTCCTCTTAATGCCGGCAAGTAATGTTCGGTTGGACACTTCTACTTGTCCGTTTGCTTGTGGGTGAGCTACCGAGATGGGTCGAAAGTCAATGTGGAAGTGCTCGCGAAATTCTCGGAAGGCCGGGTTGTTGAATTGCGCGCCATTATCGGTGATGAGAACTTTCGTAGCCCGAACCGGTAGATGACCTTATCTCAAAAAAAATTTTCCATGTTCTTCTCAGTGATGGTGGCAAGGGGCTCGGCCTCGACCCACTTGGTGAAGTAATCGATCGCCACTACTACGTATTTTTCTGCTTTCCCGATGGGGTGAAATCTCCGAGAATGTCCATTCCCCACATAGAGAATGGG
The DNA here is from genome assembly GCF_018873765.1 of Telopea speciosissima. Lineage (NCBI taxonomy): Eukaryota > Viridiplantae > Streptophyta > Magnoliopsida > Proteales > Proteaceae > Telopea > Telopea speciosissima. The sequence continues at coordinate 34,957 of NW_025317451.1, forward strand.
ATTGGGCTCAGCATTGAGGTTAATTTTGTTGCTGGTCGGCTTGGGATTGGCACGAACAGTTGGCACTTCTCACACGTCTTCACGTATTTCATGGCCTCTTCCCGCATTCTTGGCCAATAGAATCCTTGCCAAGTATCTTGTATGCAAGAGCTCGGCCGCCCATGTGACTCCCGCATATTCCCTCATGCACCTCGGCTAATGCATACTCGGCCCCCTTCGGTCCCGGCACATCGTAGAAGAGGGGCCGAGATTGCCCTTTGTAGAGTACTCCGTCGATCATCGAGTACTTGGAAGATCGGATCTTGACCTTCCTTGCTTCATCTCGATTCCCGGGAGTAGGTCATTTTCCAAGTAGTTGACAATGGGGTCCAACCAGTCGGCCCATCCTCTTCAATGTGCTTTATGCTTCGTCTTGTAAGGATGGCTTCTCCAATATTTCTATGTATACCGACCGCCGGATATTGAGGTCGGCCTCGCCAACCTAGATAAGGAGTCGGCCGCGGCATTCTCTTCTCTCGGTATTCGAGTCATCTCGAAGTGTTCGAGCTCGGAGATCAGACCTCGGGCTCGACCCGGGTATGCTATCATCCTTTCGTCTTTTGCCTCGTAGTCTCCGTTGACCTGGTTGACCACGAGTTGGGAGTCTCCTCGCACCTTCAACCGCTTTATGCCCATAGCTTTGCCGACTCGAAGTCCAGCCTAGAAGGGCTTCATACTCAGCCTCATTGTTTGAGGCGGGAAACTTGAACCTTAGGGCATATTGGACCAGAAAGCCTTGGGGCTTACAAGAATTAGGCCGGCCCCGCTTCCTCCGAAATTGCTTGAGCCGTCAACATTCATTGTCCAAATCGGGTCGGCCGTAGCCCCGACCTCTTGGACTGTCTTTTCTTCTCCAACCTCATGTTCGGGCCCCGTGCATTTGGCAATGAAGTCGGCCAGGGCTTGTCCTTTTATCGCCGTCCTCGGTCGATAGCTTATATCGTATTCACTTAGCTCAACCGCCAGAAATCAGCCGCCCCAAAACGTCGGGTTTGTGTAATATCTTTTTGAGTGGCTGGTCGGTCAGATCCGCGATCGGATGAGCTTGAAAGTACGGCCTTAGTTTCCTTGCAGCCGTGATTAGGGCGAATGCTACTTTTCGAACCCGGAATACCTTGTCTCGGCATCCACAAGAACGTGGCTGACATAGTATATCGGCCTTTAAGTTCGACTCTCTTCCCGATCAACACCGCACCGACCGCTACGGGAGTGGCGGCTAAGTAGACTTGAAGCTCCTCTTTTGGTTCAGGTCGGCCTGAGAAGAGGTGGGTTCTCCAAATATTTCTTCACTCTTCAAAAGCTTCTTGGCATTCGGATGACCAGATAAAATCTTTTGGTTCCGGATATTCTTTAGGGCCTTAAAAACGGTAGGCACTTGTCGCCCGATCTCGACATGAATCGCGCTAACGCCGCCACACGTCCGTTTAGCCTTTGTACTTCTCGGATCGTCCTTGGAGGACTCATCACTTGGATTGCTCGATTTTTGCCGGGTTGGCTTTGATGCCTCCGACAGAGACCATGAAGCCGAGGAACTTTCCCGAGGTTACGCCGAATGCACACTTGGCGGGATTCAGCTTCATCCGGTTCTTCCTCAATACGCCGAAGGCTTCTTCCAGTCGGCCAAGTGGTATTCGGCCTTCAAACTTTTCACCAACATGTCGTCAACGTAGACTTCCATGTTCTTTCCGACCTGCTCGCTGGAATATATAGTTCACGAGGCGCCGTATGTCGCTCCGGCGTTTCTTCAATTGAACGGCATGACCTTGTAGCAGAAATTCTCTTGGTCGGTTCGGAAGGCCGTGTACGACTCGCCCTCCTCATGCATCATGATTTGGTTGTACCGAGTACGCATCCATGAAACTCAGCAACTCGTGACCTGCCGTGGCGTCGATCAAGAGGTCGATCCGAGGTAATGGGTACTCATCTTTTGGGCAGGCCTTGTTGAGGTCGGTGTAGTCGACACACATTCTCCACTTCCCGCTCTGTTTAGGGACCATGACGACGTTAGCCAACCAGGTCGGGAATTTCTCTTCTCGGATGAATCCGATCGGCGAAGCTTCTCCACCTCTTCCTTGATTGCCATTTGCCGATCAAGTGCGTAGTTCCTTCTCTTCTCGCCGGATTGGTTTCCACCCGGTCCACATGGAGTCGGTGCTCGGCTATATGTCCGGGTATGCCGGACATGTCGGCCGGCTGACCAGGCGAAGACATCGGCGTTCGCTTTTAAGAAAACTCCGAGCTGCCTCCTTTGATCTTTATTTAGTAGTGATCCGAGTTGGACCACCTTGGCCGGGTCATCTTCGCTGAGATGAAGTGGGGTCAGGTCTTCTACGGGTCGCCCTCTTCTCTCGATAAGCTCATCCCGCTGATCTTCGGGGAGATGTTCGCGCACATGGCCATTCCTCGAACATTACCCTTGTTTTGCTTGACGAAGGTAGCGTAGCACTCTCGTGCCTTCTTTTGGTCGCCTCGGACCTCGCCGACACCGTTCTCGGTGGGGAACTTCATCTTCAAGTGAGTCGGGAGATGATGGCTTGAGGGCGGTCAATGACGGACGGCCGAGTATGGCGTTGAAAGCCACTACCGACCGTACCACCATGAATTTGATGGGATCGTTGCCGGCGGGAGCTTGCCCAATTGTGACAAGTAGATCGATCGAGCCCTTGATAGTCGCGGCAGCTCCCGAGAACCCGTGAAGCGAGGTTCCTTCGGCCTTAAGCGCTGCGCGTCGAAGCCAAATTGTCGGACGCTTCCAATGACATAAGGTCCACGGATGCGCCGGTATCGACCAATACACGTGTACGGGTCTATTCGCAATTTCTACCGCACTACTAACGCATCGTCATGAGGTAAACTTATACCTTCGAGGTCGGCTTCCGTGAAGGAGATCGTCACCGGCTTGAGTTTCTTGGCGGGCATCTCGGCTACTCCGACGAGCGAGCGTTTGCCTTGGCCTTTCGAGTACTCTCTTGCCCGGCCCCCGAGGATAGTGTATATGGGGCTCCCTTGTCATTGCTCGCCCGGATCCGTCCTCCTTCTTCTCGGCTCGGATCTTGTCATCATCTCTTTCAACTCGCTGTTTTCGGCCCTAGGCTCGGCTCTTCTTTGATCTCGGTCATCAGGCCGCCGACCTCCACGATCTTCTCGGCCTCCTTTGACATATCGCTCAAGTGGCCCGCTTTTATCGCTCTTCGATTTCTCTTTTCAGCCTGATAACAATCTTCGTGTCGTGACCGATGTCCTTGTGGAATTGGCAATATTTGTTGGGATTCCGAGAGATGACCCCGCTTGCATCGACGGGGTCGGCGGATGTACCCCCATCTTGTATTTGCATCAGATCTCCTTGCGAGATGCATTCAATGGCGTGTAGTCGGGCCCGAGCTCGATCCGACCTGTCCGCTCGGCGATCCGTCCTTGGCCTTTTGTCTTCTCTTCGAAATCTGTTGTCGGCCTCTTCTTGTCGGTACGACCTTCGTTGCCCTTCCAGGGCCTGGAGGACCTCGGCCATATTTGTGAACTCGTTGCACCTCTCCAAGAGCTCGACCAGGTTTCTTGTCGGCTTCGGGCCAAGTCCTTGATAAGGTCCATGTCGGCCAATCCGTTGCTCATAGCCGTATGGGCCGTGGCCTCATCCAAATCCTTGATATCTAAGGATTCCTTGTTGAAGCGGAGACGAATGCTCGGATCGACTCGTCGGGCCTTTGTTTCACGCCGAGGAGGTTGACCGTGGTCTTCTTATGTTTCATACTACTCGGAAGGTGACAAAGGCTCGACGAGTTGAGCGAAGCTTCTTATGGAATCGGCGGCAACCAGGAAAACCATGAGGTCGCCGCGCCTTTGAGGGATGCAGGAAGGCTCGGCAAGAAACGATCTCGTTCCCCGCACATGGTCATCATCGCATTAAAGTAGTTGATGTGATCTATCGGGTCGGTCGTCCCGTCATATCGGTCGAACGGGGAGGTTTGAAACCGTGTGGTAGCGGCGCGGTCATGATCTCGGGAGGATAAGGGTGACGCCGACCAAAGAGTAGGCGTCCGGGTCGCTGTTTCTTCAACCCTCCACCGCTCGGCCAAGTCTTGTAGCCACTTCTCCGTTCGGTTTCGGTGCTTGGCCAACCGGCTCCTCAGCCCGGGGTTGATAGGATCGGTCGTCTCGCTGTAGTCGGCCATTCTGGTCGGCTCGGTCCTCACCGTCCTTCCTTGTTCTCTTTTCTTCTTGGAAGTTGGACCCTCGGGGACTCCCCGTTGTTCTTCTCGGGAGGTGAGCTCGGACGCCGGGGAGTATGACGCGATCCTTCTCCGTGTCTCGGTGCGCGCCTTTCAACCGGGTCTTTCCTTTGTTCTCGGAATATCCTTGGCGATTCGTCCTCTCCGATCCGTCCGAAAATACCGACCTCCTTGCTACGAGCCGCTGGTTCAATTTCATGCCCCTGTTCGCGGGCTTTGGCGATGTTCTTGTTCACCCCGGTCGGGCGCCTCTGGGGCACGGAGGTGGAGTCTTCGACGAGACGGATGCGAGGACGCAGCCCAACTCGGCTCGGCCCTACGCCGCCACCATTTTGCCGCAAGTTTTTTCGGCAAGCGGCCGGAGCCGGAGGGAGCGCGGCCGGCGGCCGACCCATCAGCCCGCCGGCCATCCGGTTCATGAAGGCGCGCAACATCTCGTTGGTGTGGAGCATCCGCAGCTGCAAATCCATAACTGCCGATTATTTGCCGGGGCTTCGGGTCCAAACTCTCGGCAAGGGTGGCGGTGCGGTAGGACATTCCCGTCCAAACTTGGCTCGGCCTGCACCGGCTAGCCGCGGCCGTGGTTAGTGCACCTCCCCCATTCCCGCTCTCTGGAGGTGGAATGGTGCCCGTGATGGGCTGCGCATCACCGCCCGGGGGTCTTTCTTTATCCCCGCCGAGAGGCTTCGGGGCGGTGATCGTCTCGTTGGCACAACGGGTTGCGGCTCCTCCGACGGGAAGTAGAGCCATGCTGCCCGACCTCGTATGCACCATTATTATTGTTCTAGGAATTGGCGAAACAACGAGGCTTGCCGATGTCGTTCCCACGACGGCGCCAAATCTTGCGTGTGAAAACCTCCCGTAGTTGGTTCGCCCGTGGATGAACCTGCAAAAACCAACCAATGAGCGCAAGAGGGCCGGTGTGGCTCCGGCCTAGGACTCTCCGATGCTCAAGTCAGGTCTTCAACGCGACAACAGAATTCACGTATTAAAAAGCAAGATGTGGAATAGAGCTCCATACCTCGGCTATTTATAGAGTAAGGAGGAGATGAGACGGTTGGGAGAGTCCTAGTATGGTAGGAGTCCTTCTTTCGGAAGGTTCTCTCGCGAGAGCGGAGTGGAGAGTTATTTTTCGGGGTCGGACTCTTATTAAGGTAAGAGTCCATGTAGAGTGTGATTCCGTGTTGCGCGGGATCGTGGCTCGGTCCTTATCCCGTGATTCTCGAGATGTCGACGTGGCCGGAGATCCCCGGTGGGGTGCTATGGGAGCCTCAATGGAGGAGGGCTCGGCCTACGAGGTCGGCCCGTGGGTCGGCAATGGAGGTCGGCCCGAGAGGAGGTTGGTCTCGGCCATGAGGTCGGCTAGGCATCCCTGGCTGACCCGTATAATCCGGCCTCCTCGCCACCGGCCAGCTCGCTCAAACCAGGCTTTGTCGGTGACTTATCGGATATGGGGTCGGCCCAATTTCCTGCTCGGCCCAACTCGGTTCTCGGACTGAGGTCGGGTCGGTCACGTGGCAGCCTCTGATAGGTGGGGTGTTTTATGCCTCATCAGTGGTGTAATTAAGCTGTGCACCATTAAGATTCCTACTTGCATAATAAATCTCATGGGGCAATTTGTATATTCTTTGCCCAAGAACAACCCCTATAGCAAAATCAAAGGCATCACACATAAGCTCAAATGGCATTGTCCAATTTGGAGCTTGAATAATGGGGACTGAGGCTAATGCTCTTTTCAATTTCTCAAAACTCTCTTGATACTCAGGGGAAAAATCAAATGGGCAGTCCTTTGCCAAAAGGGAAGTGAGAGGTCTAGCTATCTTGCTAAAGTCCTTGATGAACCTTCTATAAAAACCTCCATGATCAAGAAAAGATCTAATGTCCTTCACACTCTTGGGTGGGGTAAATTAACAATGAGGTCCACCATAGATCTATCAACCTGAATCCCATCTTTGGACACAATGTGACCAAGAACTATGCCTTGCTTCATCATGAAGTGGCACTTCTCCCAGTTTAAGACCAAGTTCTTTTCTATGCATCTTTTGAGAACCAAAGAAAGATGATGCAAGCAATTAGAAAAGGTAGAGTCACGAATAGAAAAATCATCCATAAACATCTCTAGGAAGTGCTCTGCTATATCAGAAAAGATGCTCATCATGCACCTTTGGAATGTAGCAGGGGCATTGCAAAGCCCAAAAGGCATACGCCGGTAAGCAAAGGTTCCATAAGGGCATGTGAATGTGGTTTATGTTGGGGGTCCTCCAAAGCAATAGGGATCTGATTATAACCTGCATATCCATCAAGAAAAAAATAATATTCATGGCCAACTAGTCTCTCTAACATCTGATCAATAAAAGGCAAGGGGAAGTGATTCTTCCAAGTGGCCGCATTCAATTTTCTGTAGTCAATGCACACTCTCCATCCTGTTTGGATACGGGTTGGAATCAATTCATTATTGGCATTCTCAACTACAGTGACTCCTCCTTTCTTTGGCACAACCTGCACAGGAATCACCCATTGGCTATCAGAAATAGGATAAATTATGCCATGATCCAAGCACTTTAGGATCTCTTTCTTGATTGCCTCTTTCATCACAGGATTAACCCTCCTTTGAGGTTCCCTAGAAGGTTTGGAACTCTCCATTAGATGAATATGATATTGAACAATGGAGGGATAATACCTTTGAGGTCTAACATGGTCCAACCTATGGCTTCCTTATGTTCTTTCAGAAGCTTAATCAACTCTTCTTCCTGTATAGAAGTCAAATTAGAAGCAATAATTATAGGGAGAGTGTCATCTTGCCCTAGGAAGGCATATTTGAGGTTGGAGGGCAATGCTTTCAACTCCAATGTGGGGGGCTCAATAATAGAGGGTTTAGGAATGGAGGTGGATAGGGGTCCAAGGGGCTCCAATGGTGGTTGGATGCTCCAGACCTCAGATAAGGGGGTGTCATCAACACTTTTCAATTCTGGCACACATTCCTGAAATCCCGAATCAAAATCAATCTCAAAGAAAGTGTCAACATCATCGGAAAATCCTTGAAGCATATGTACCTCTTCATCAATATCAAGCTGCTTGCCCAACCTAAACACATTAAAGTCCATAGAAGTATTGCTAAAAGATAGCTTCATGAGACCATTCCTGCAATTAATCAAAGCATTACTGGTAGCAAGGAAAGGTCTACCCAAAATAATTGGGATTTGATCCTTAAAATTGGCAGTAGGTTGGGTGTCTAAGACAACAAAATCCACAGGAAAGATAAATTCCCCAACCTTTAACAGGACATCCTCAATCATCCCCTTAGGAACTTTAATCGACCTATCTGCAAGTTAAAGAGTAATTCTGGTCGGTTGCAGCTCTCCCAATCCCAACTGTTGGTAGACATAAAAGGGTAACAGGTTCACACTTGCATCAAGGTCCAATAAGGCATGATCAATAATGGTGTTGCCTATAGTGCAAGAGATGGTGGGGCTACCTGGGTCCTTATGATTAGCAGCCAAGAATACCTTTTTGGGCACATTGGTGGTCCAATTTTGTGTGCATAAGCCTTTGAGGACTTTAGCATAAGAGGGGACCTAGGCTATGGCATCCAGTAAAGGAATATTCACCTAAATCTGCTTAAAAACATCCAATATTTTCTCCACAGAAGGAGACTTCTTGCTAACCAACCTATTTGGGAAAGGGGCAGGTGGGGTATAACCTCTCTCAGGGGTGGTCCTTTTCACTTCCTCAACAGAATCATCTTTGATTTTCTCAACCAAATCATCTAGAATCTCTTTAGGTTCATCAGACGAACCAGGAACAGAAGGCACTACAATGGCATCTTCAGAAGGGGGACAGACAACAGGAGTATGAGATGGTAAAGACTAAGGTGTACTAACCTATTGATACTCACGATCACTCCTTAAAGCATATACAACATTTACCTGGCTGGAGGGCCCTTGATGCTGTTGGCCTTGTGCAACATTGAGTGGAGGAGCTTGGGTACCTTGCTGAATATGAACCTGATGCCTAGGATTTGGCTCAGGTTAGCTAGGTAACTTCCCTGTTTCCCTCTCATACAGGATTATGACAAAGTGGGTGAGTTGTTTCTCCATATTATTGTGGCTTGTTATGAAAAGGGCTATCTTGTTTTCCATCTCACTCATTCTTGTTGCTTCTCCTGTATTGATAAACCCTGGGGGTGGCTGATAAGGTGCAAGGACAAGAGGCCTAGCAGCATTCAATGGAGGTCATAGATGAGGACGAGGGGGAAGGGGGTGAGGAGACATACCTTGGCTTTGAGGTGCAAAGTTGGGCCTTTGGAGACCAAGCTGGCCTTGATTGTGAAAGTTGGATGCGCCTGCTTGGTTTCCTTGATTCTAGGAGAAATTTGGGTGATTTTTTCATCCTGGGTTATAAGTGTTGCTATAAGGATTATTTTGGTAGAGTGTACTTACATTCTCAGTGTTGGAATTACCTACAAAGATGTTGGGGCATTCTTTCATAAGATGTCCAAGTGTATGGCACCAATTGCATATTGACACATGGTTGACCTCGTTAACTGGCATAGATTCTTTAGGCATTAGGGACTCCAACCTTTTGATGAGGTTGTCAAGTTTGGCCTCTTTGGCTGGAACACCCTCAATGAGATATCCCTTAGTGGTCCTTTCAGCCTCTTGGGAAGATTCCCACTCCCTAGTCTTTTCAGCCAAGTTGGTCAAGAATGTCCAGGCCTCATTCTCATCAGAAAAAGAGGTAAAACCTGCAGGACACATATATTCTAAAAGCTGCTTGGTCTGAAAGTCTATGCCTTCATAAATAATTTGGCAAAGCTGCCATAAATCAATACCATAGTGCGGGCATTCTAAAAGGAGGTCCTTGAATCTCTCCATAAACTTAGAGAAGGACACATATGGTTTCTACCTAAACTGGAGGATGTCACTCTTGAGCTTATTGGTCTTGTGAAGGGGGAAAATTTTTCTCCAGAAGGCAATGGTGAACTCATTCCATGTAGATATGGAATTAGTTGGCAGTCCATAGAGCCACTTCTTGGCCTGGTCCTTCAGGGCAAAGTTTATAAACTTTAGCCTAACTGTATCATCAGTTAAATTTTGAACCTTAATTAGAACACAGACCTCATCAAATTCTCTAAGGAAAAGAAATGCATCCTCATTAGCCATCCCATGGAAGTGGGGTAGCAAACTAATGAAGTGGGTCTTGAGTTCATAGTTGTTCCCTGTAGTAGCTGGCAGATTGATGCATGAAGGCTGTGTAGCCCTAGCAGGGTAAAACCTATCCTTAAGAGTCTTGGGTTGTTGGTCACCCATGGTCAAAGGTGGTGTAGAAAGTGGTATTCTAATAAGATGATTGCTTGAATCACGGGTCCACACTGTAGCCACCTAAACAGATATAGATCTACTTTAGAAAAATTAAAGAAAAATGAAAAACCAGAAAAAATCACAAAAAATAAGAGGGAGTCCAAGGTAGATAGTGCAGTTGTCCCTTAAGAATTGAAACAGTGGTTCCAAAGCTGTAAGGTTGCCATATAGGTTGAAAGCAAGGGAACCCGTATAGTCTTCACGAGCTACCTACGAGCGACTCCTAGTGGATTCTGATGTAGAGTGGAGGACTACTATACGTTTCTGTTTCAAAGATAAGTCACATGCCAATCCACCCAACCAAGTCAAGATGTAGCGTCATAGGTAACTTAATCCTATGAGGGACACCAAAAGAGGTAAGATTTGGGCATATGAAGGACTTTAGATTGGGCGCACAGTCTTTGAAATAGAAGAGAAATAAGATGAGGTTTTCAAAAAAAAAAAAATTTCAGAAAAAGAAGAGAAGAGAAGAAACTAAAACACTTTGAACTACTTAAAAATCAGAAAAATAAAGTGGTCAATAATCTCCCCGGCAACGGCGCCAAAAACTTATTTGCAAGAAATAATAACCGCAAGCGTACGGATCAGTCATAGCTACGGGTCGAACTCAGGGAGATGTACGCCACTCTATTTTACTCACTTTAAAGCAATGCAAAGTAAATCAAATTGATTAAAAGGTTGAATTAAACTAATGATAATTAAACTAACGTGCCCTAACTCACAAGCATCTAGCGAAATTATGCATCTAACGAATTGAATTGGTGTCCTAACACATAAGCAACTAACCTATCAATACTAACGTAGATTGGAAGGAATAAATCGTAGCCACAAACCACAACCACATAAAAAAAAAAACATAAGGAAAAAAATAAAGATAAGAGATTGGAGAGGTAAACCCAAAGGTGCTTGAACCGGATTGAAATTGCTTGCTTCTCACACTTGAAATGGCGCTACCAAATCTGAAATTAAAACAAAATTAATTAAATTAAGATCCTATTCGAATGAAGGGATTAATGGAGATGATAATACTAATAAAATAAAACTAATAGAAGAAGAAAGAGGTAGAGAATAAGAAGAAGAAATTAGAATTAGAAGAATTAAGAGGTTGAGAAGAAGAACACAAAAATAAAAATAAGAACTTGATACTCCCTTCTACCAAAGTTGAAAGTACATGAATTAACTAAGCCTTGCATGAATGTCATTTGATGAAGCTTGAAGGCTTGATTAATCCTTGCATTGCTTCCTCTTCCAAGTCTTCTAAATCTTCTCACTAGATTTAGAAGCCTAGACTAGAAAGCTTTAAAATCTAAACTAGAATTATTACAACCATATTGAAGACATAAAATTAAAGCATAAATCAAAAGCATTACAATCATGGAATTGAAAGCATAAAATCAAACTAAAATTTAGAAAGCCAAAAACTAGAAAAGAGAAGAAGAAATTTCACTAATAATTTGAACAAGTTTACAAGAGAGAACCATGGGGTATTTATACGGAAGGAGAGGAGAAGGGAGAAGTGGTAGGAGAAATATTCCCATCTCCTTCCTTTACATAGCTTGATCCCCAAGTAAAAAGAGAAAAATAGAAAGAGGGAGAGATAAGAATCTTAGCTACATAAACCTTCTATTTTACAAAAAGTGACTTTCTAATTCTATACTTGTGCTTCCTTTTCTTTGTAGGAGTCTTCTCCAAACAATGAGATCAAGGCATCCTTGACTTTTCAACCTTCCATGGATGAAAGAATATTTTTCAAAAGAAATCTATCCATAGTATAATTCCAAAAGTGCCCTTGGAAAGTTGGAGGAGAGAGAGAATAAAGGTGATGACTAGGATTCCTTCAAGAATTAATTAAATCCCCATTCTATCCTTCAAAAAACGTGGAGCATGGGATGCTTATATAGGCCTCACTGTTGCATTCCTTGCAAAAAATCACCCAAAATGCAAGCAAAAACCTCGAGTAGCTCCGTTCCAAGTATAAAAATGCATGCTTTATGGCCCTAAGATTTCACACATAAATGTGCTCATCAGATGGCATCGCGACCGAATGTTTAATGGCATCGCGACCGAATGCATAACGGTGAGAGGGCATCGCGACCGAATGTGTAACGATGAGATGGCATCGCGACCAAATGCATAACGATGAGATGGCATCGCGACCGAATGCATAACGATGAGACGGCATTGCAATCGAATGCATAACGATGAGATGGCATCGCGACCAAATGTGTAATGATGAGACAGCATTGAGACCAATTGCGTAATGATGAGATGGCATCGCGATCGAATGCATAAAGATGAGACGACATCGTGATCGAATGCGTAACAATGAGATGGCATTGCGATCGAATGCGTAATGATAAGATGGCATCGCAACCAAATGCATAAAAATGTGACAGCATCGTGACCGAATGCGTAACAATTAGGCGGCCTCACGACCAAATGCGTAACGATGAGATAGCATCAGGACCGAATGCATAATGATGAGATGGCATCGCGACGGAATGCGTAACAATGAGATGGCATCTCGACTGAATGCGTAACAATGAGATAGTATCATAACTGAATGCGTAATGATGAGATGGTATTGCGACCGAATGTGTAACGATGAGATGGCATCCTGACCGAATGGCATTGTGACACCCTTTTTTCTTTTTTTGTTTTCACAGCGCCGTGTGGCTGCCACGGCACCGTGGTAATCCTCCATGGCACCGTGGTAATCCTCCATGGCACCGTGGAGGGTCCTTCATGGGGCCGTCGAAATTTCCACGGCGTCGTGGCTTTGGCCATTCTTGTCTATATATAGGTGGGGTCCCCCCTATACATCTCGTATTTTGACATATGTTCAGTTCCTGTCCGAACCAGACCGGGTGGGTCGTTTGGGGTTATTGGGGACATTTCTGTACTCTTTTGGGTTAGGGCTTTCCTATAAAGTGTCCTTTTCTCTTATGAGACATGTGGATAAGATGTGGAGGGTCGAGAACTTCGTATCGATACATATTTTGACATATGTTCAGTTCTGGTATGAACCAGACAGGGTGGGTTGTATGGGCTTATTGGGGGCATTTCTATCCTTTTTTTGGGTTAGGGCTTTTCTGTAAAGTATCCTTATCTCTTATGAGAGATGTTGATGAGATGTGGTGGGTCGAGACCTTCTAATCGATACATAATTGAATCTATGTTTAGTTACTGTTCGAACCAGAGCAAGTGGGTCATTTATGGTTATTGGGGGGTATTTCTGAACTTTTTTGGGTTTGGGCTTTTCTAAAAAGTTTCCTTATCTCTTGTGAGACCTATGGATCAGATGTTGAGGTTCGAGACCGTCGTATCGATATGTATTTCAATATATGCTCAATTCCGGTCCGAACCAGACCGAGTGGGTCATTTACGCAATTTGAGGTGGCATTTTTATACTTTTTTGGGTTGGCTCTTTTCTATAAAGTAACCTTATCTATTATGAGACGTGTGGTTGAGATGTCAAGGGTCGAGCCCTTGGAATCTATACGTAATTCGACATATGTTCAATTGTGGTCCGAATCAAACCAGGGGGGTCGTTTAGACTTATTGAGGGGCATTTCTATACTTTTTTGGGTTAGGGCTTTTCTATAAAGTGTCCTTACCTCTTCTAAGAGGTGTGGATGAGATGTTGAGGGTTGAGACCTTCGAATCGATACGTAATTCAACATATGTACAAATCTGGTCCGAATCAGACCAAGAGGGTCATTTGGACTTATTGGGGGGCAATTCTGTACTTTTTTGGGTTACGACTTTTCTATAAAGTGTCCTTACATCTAACGAGAGGTGTGGATGAGATGTTGAGGGTTGAAAACTTCGAATCGATACAAATTTTGACATATGATCAGTTCCGGTCTGAACCAGACAGGGTGGGTCATTTGGGGTTTTTGGGGGCATTTCCGTACTTGTTTAGGTGAACATATGTCGAAATACGTATTGATTCGAAGGTCTTGATCATCAATATCTCATCCACACGTCTCATAAGAGATGAGAACACTTTATAGAAAAGCCCTAACCCAAAACAATACAGAAATGCTTCCAAATAACCCCAAATGACCCACCCGATCTGGTTTGGACTGGAACTGAACATATGTTGAAATACGTTTGAATTCGAAGGCCTCGACGCAGAATTTCTTATCAACATGTCTCATAAGAGATAACGACACTTTATAGAAAAGACCTAACCCAGAAATGTATAGAAATACCCCGCAAAAAGCCAAAACGACCCACCCGGTCTGGTTCGGACCAAAACTGAATATATATCAAAATACATATCGATTCTAAGGTCTCGATGGTCAACATCTCATCCACACCTCCCATAAGATAAAAGGACACTTTATAGAAAAGCCCTAACCCTATAGAAATGCCTCCCAATAACCCTAAGCGACCCACCAGGTCTGGTTCGGACCAAAATTGAACATATGTCAAAAATACGTATCGATACGAAGGTCTTGATCCTCAACATCTCATCCATACGTCTCATAAGAGATAAGGACACTTTTTAGAAAATCCCTAAGCCAAAAAATTATGGCAATGCTTCCGATTAACCCTAAATGACCCACCCGATCTGGTTCGGACCAGAACTGAACATATATCGAAATATGTATCGATAGGAAGGTCTCGATCCTCAACATCTCATCTACATGTCTCATAATGGATAAAGACACTTTATAGAAAAGCCCTAACCCAAAAAAATACAGAAGTGGCCCACAATAACCTTAATTGACCCACCCGGTCTGGTTCGGACCAAAACTGAACATATGTCGAATTAAGTATCGATTCGAAGGTCTCGACCCTCAACATCTCATCCACACCTCTCATAAAATATGTAAGGACACTGTATAGAAATGCCCTAATCCAAAAAAGTAAAGAAATGCTCCCATAAAAGGCCAAACAATTGACCCGATCTGGTTCGACCCGAACTGAACATATGTCGAAATACATATCGATTCGAAGGTCTCGACCCTCAACATCTCATCCACACATCTCATAAGAGATAAGGACACTTTTTAGAAAGTCCCTAATCCAAAAAAGTAAATAAATGTCCCCCAATAACCTTAAGCGACCCACCCAGTCTGGTTCGGACCAGAACTGAACATATGTCAAAATACATATCAATTCGAAGGTCTCGACCCTAAACATCTCATCCACACCTCTCATAAAAGATAAGGACACTGTATAGAAATGCCCTAATCCAAAAAAGTACAGAAATGCTCCCCTAAAAGCCCAAACGATCGACCCGTTCTGGTTCGGATCGGAACTGAACATATGTCAAAATACGCATCGATACGAAGGTTTGGATCCTCAACATCTCATCCACACGTCTCATAAGAGGTAATGACACTTTATAGAAAAGCCCTAACCCAAAAAAGTATAGAAATGCTTCTGAATAATCCTAAATGACCCACCCGGTTTGCTTCGGACTGTAACTGAACATATGTCAAAATACGTATCAATTCGGAGGTCTCAACCCTCAACATCTCATCCACACTTCTCATAAGAGATAAGTACACTATATAGAAAAGACCTAACCAAAAAAAGTAAAGAAATGCCCCCCAAAAAGCCCAAATGACGCACCCGATCTGATTTGGAGCAGAACTGAACGTATGTCAAAATACGTATCGATACGAAGGTCTCGATCCTCATCATCTCATCCACTCATAAGAGATAAGGACACAATATAAAAAAAAACCCTAACCGAGAAAAGTACAAAAATGCTTCTGAATAACCCCAAATGACCCACTTGGTTTACTTCGGACCGTAACTGAACATATGTCGAATTACGTATCAATTCAAAGGTCTCGACCACCGACATCTCATCCACACCTCTCACAAAAGATAAGGAAACTGTATAGAAAGGCCTAACCTAAAAAAGTACCGAAATGCCCCCCAAAAAGCCCAAAATGACCCACCCAGTCTAGTTCAGACTGGAACTGAACATATGTCAAAATATGTATATTATACGAATTGCTTTTTTCGGTTCTTCATAAAAAAGCCCTAACCCAAAAAAAGTACAGAAATGCTTCCTAATAATCCCAAACGACCCACCTGGTCCATTTGGACCGGCACTGAACATATGTCAAAATATGTATCAATTCGAAGGTCTCGACCCTCAATTCTCATCCACATGTATCATAAGAGATAAGGACACTTTATAGAAAAGCCCTAACCCAGAAAAGTACAGCAATACCCCGCAAAAAGCCCAAACAACCCACCCAATCTGGTTCTGACCAAAACTGAATATATATCAAAATACATTTTGATTCTAAGGTCTCGACGTTCAACATCTCATCCACACCTCTCATAAGAGATAAGGACACTTTATAGAAAAGCCTTAACCCTATAGAAATGCCTCCCAATAACCCTAAGCGACCTACCAGGTCTGGTTCGACCAAAACTGAACATATGTCAAAATACGTATTGATACGAAGGTCTTGATCCTCAACATCTCATCCATACATCTCATAAGAGATAAGGACACTTTAGAAAATCCCTAAGCCAAAAAATTATAGAAATGCTTTCGAATAACCCTAAATAACCCACCCGGTCTGGTTCGGACCGGAATTGAACATATGCCTAAATACGTATCGATAGGAAGGTCTCAATCCTCAACATCTCATCTACATGTCTCATAAGAGATAAAGACACTTTATAGAGAATCCCTAACCCAAAAAAGTATAGAAGTGGCTCACAATAACCTTAAGCGACCCACCCAGTATGGTTCAGACCAGAACTGAACATATGTCGAATTACGTATCAATTTGAAGGTCTCGACCCTCAACATCTCATCCACACCTCTCATAAAAGATGTAAGGACACTGTATAGAAATGTCCTAATGCAAAAAAGTAAAGAAATGCCCCCATAAAAGCCCAAACAATCGACCCGATCCGGTTCAGACCGGAACTGAACATTTGTCGAAATACATATCGATACAAAGGTCTCAATCCTCAATATCTCATCCACACGTCTCATAAGAGATAAGGAAAATTTATAGAAAATCCCTAACTCAAAAAAGTACAGAAATACTTTTGAATAATCCCAAATGACCCACCTGATCTGGTTCGGACCGGAACGACGATTCTCGTTTGGCACCTACAAATTAAGGGCATTTTGTGGGTAATCGTGCACCATCAGAAATTCAAATGATGATATCTCCCTCATCTAACCTCCGTTTGAGACGATTCAACTTACAAAATTTTCTTCTTGGAGAGCTATAAGTATAAAAAATGAGAAAAGAATTGGGTTGTAGCCTTTATCTGTGCGAAAATTACAAAAATCAGTGTAGGGTTATTTTTGTAATTGCATCAGATTCATCGACACTTTTGGAGTACCTATGAGCTGATCTGGATTTAGTACAGCACATAAGCATTGTAGTTCATCGAGTCCTCTTTGGAACACAATTGGAATAGTGCATTTTTGACATTTGATGGCGAAGTTACGAGATTCTCGTTTGGCACCTCAAAATTAATGGCATTTTGTGGGTGCTCATGCACCATCAGAACTTCAAATGATGATATCTCCCTCATCCAACCACCGTTTGAGACGATTCAACTTGAAGAATTTTTGTCTTGGATAGTTCTAAGTATAATACATAAGAAAAGAAGTGGGTTGTAGCCTTCACCTGTGCAAAAATTGCAAAAATCTGTGCGGGGTTATTTTCATAAATGCATCAGATTTGTCGGCACTTTCAGAGTGCCTATAAGCTGATCTGGGTTTCTTACTGCACATGAGAATTGCAGTTCGTCGGGTTCTCTTTGAAACACAATTGGAATCGTGCATTTCTGACGTTTGATGATGAAGTTACAGCGATACTCGTTTGGCACCTCAAAATTAAGGGTATTTTGTGGGTGCTCGTGCACCATCAGAACTTCAGATGATAATATGTCCCATAGTTGACCTCCATTTGTGATGATTCAACTTGAAGAATTTTTGCCTTGGAGATCTCTAAGTATAATAAATGAGAAAAGTGGTGGGTTATAGGCTTCACGTATGCCAAAATTACAAAAATCAGTGCAAGGTTATATTAGTAATTGCATCAGATTCGTCGACACTTTTGGAGTGCCTATGGGGTGATCTGGTTTTCATACTACACATGAGAATTGTAGTTCATCGAGTCCTCTTTGAAACGCAACTAGGATCATGCATTTTTAAGGTTTGACGGCGAAGTTACAGTGATTCTCATTTGGCACCTCAAAATTAAGATCATTTTTTGGGTGCTCATGCACCATCAGAACTTCAAATGATGATAACTCCCTCATCTGACCGCCATTTGGGACCATTAAACTTGAAGAATTTTCATCTTAAAGAGGTCTTAAGTATAAAAAATGAGAAAGGAGGTGGGTTGTAGCCTTCACCTGTGCTGAAATTGCAAAAATCCATGTAGGGTTATTTTAGTAATTGCATAAAATTCGTTGGCACTTTCGGAGTGGTTATGAGTGGATCTAGGTTTCATACTGCACATGAGAATTATAGTTCATTGAGTTCTCTTAGAAACGCAATTGAAATCATGCATTTCTGAAGTTTGATGGCGAACTTACAATGATTCTTGTTTGGCATCTACAAATTAAGGGCATTTTGTGGGTGCTCGTGCACCATCAGAACTTCAAATGATGATATCTCCCTCATCCGACCTCCATTTGTGACAATTCAACTTACAAAATTTTCTTCTTGGAGAGCTATAAGTATAATAAAGAGAAAAGAGGTGGGTTGTAGCCTTCACACTTGCCAAAATTGCAAAAATCCGTGCAGGGTTATTTTAGTAATTGCATCAGATTCGTCGGCACTTTCGGAGTGCCTATGAGTAGATCTAGGTTTTATACTGCACATAAGAATTGTAGTTCATCGAGTCCTCTTTGGAACACAATTGGAATCGTGCATTTTTTACATTTGATGGCGAAGTTACGACGATTCTCATTTGGCACCTCAAAATTAATTGTATTTTGTGGGTGATCTTACACCATCAGAACTTCAAATGATGATATCTCCCTCATCCAGTCTCCGTTTGAGACTATTCAATTTGAAGAATTTTTATGTTGGATAGTTCTTGGTATAATAAATAAGAAATAAGAAAAGAGGTGGGTTGTAGCCTTCACCTGTGCCGAAATGGAAAAAATCCGTGCAGGGTTATTTTAGTAATTGCATCAGATTTGTCGACACTTTTGAAGTGCCTATGAGCTGATCTGGGTTTCTTACTACACATTAGAATTGTAGTTCATCGAGTTTTCTTTGAAACACAATTGTAACCGTGCATTTTTTACATTTGACGGTGAAGTTACAGCGATTCTCGTTTGGCACCTAAAAATTAAGTGCATTTTGTGGGTGCTCGTCGACCATCAGAACTTCAAATGATAATATCTCCCTCATTCGACCTCCATTTGAGATGATTCAACTTGAAGAATTTTTGCCTTGGAGAGCTTTAAGTATAATAAATGAGAAAAGAGGTGGGTTGTAGCCCTCACCTGTGCCAAAATCACAAAAGTCCCTGCAGGGTTATTGTAGTAATTGGATCAAATTTGTCGGCACTTTTGGAATGCCTATGAGCTGATATGGGCTTCATATTGCACATGAGAATTGTAGTTCATTGAATCCTCTTCGGATCGCAATTGGAATTGTTCATTTTGGACATTTGACGGTGAAGTTACAACGATTCTCGTTTGGCACCTCAAAATTAAAAGCATTTTGTTGGTGCTCGTGCACCATCAGAACTTCAAATGACGATAACTCCCTCATCCGACCTCCATTTGAGACGATTCAGCTCAAAGAATTTTCATCTTGGACAGCTCTAAGTATAATAAATGAGAAAGGAGGTGGGTTGTAGCCTTCACCTATGCCAAAATCATAAAAATCCATGTAGGGTTATTTCAATAATTGCCTCAGATTCGTAGGCACTTTCGAAGTGCCTATGAACGGATTATGGTTTCATACTGCACATGAGAATTGTAGATCATCAAGTCCTCTTCGAAATGCAATTAGAATCGTGCATTTTTTATGCTTGACGGCAAAATTACAGCGATTCTTGTTTAGCACCTCAAAATTAAGGGCATTTTATGGGTGCTCGGTCACCATCAGAACTTCAAATGATGATATCTCCCTCATCCGACCTCCATTTGAGACGATTCAACTGGAATAATTTTCGTCTTGGGGAGTTCTAAGTATAATAAATGAGAAAAGAGGTGGATTATAGCCTTCACCCATGCTGAAATAAAAAAAAATCAGGCAGGGTTATTTTAGTAATTACATCAGATTCGTTGGCACTTTCGGAGTGCCTATGAACTAATCTAGGCTTCTTACTGGACATGAGATGTCACACCCCAACCCACCCCCTAGGAGGATTGGGTAGGTGACCCGAATTGCACGACAACAATCCGCCAAATCCCACGGATCTAGAAGCAATGCTTACATTCATGAACCAACATCCACATCTTAACCACAAGTAAGATCAGAGTAATGCAGAACATCTACATTTTAAACAAATAACCGGAAGCATAGCGATACGGGAAATGGTGATAATATATACATGTAGAAACTTGTTTGTTACATTTCCCAGCACACACAACCCATAACGAAGGAAAACATAAGCTGATAAGTACAGCACTACATACATGATTATATACAGGGTTAGGATACCCAACCCCAAAAGAAAGAAAGAAATCAAAAGCAGTAAGTAAAACCGATCCACGGTCAAAAACAGGAAACCTCCTAACAAAACAAAAAGGAGTTTCCAACACCAAACATCAGAAGCACTCCTCAACGGTCTTCATCCACGACCACCGAGAAAGTATGCAGAATCAGTATGACCTCCGTCGGGGTCCATACCAACATCACCATACACACCAGGACTCTCCTCCTTGAGATAGCCTGCCATGCCACAGCGGTAACCACCTGCAAGGTCATCTAAGAACAAAGCAACATATAACAGAGTATGAGCCCCACCGAGCTCGTGAGCAAATAACGTCCATCATGTATGCATATGCAATCACAATCCACAGTTCACATGATCTACATGATATGCAAGTCCAGTTTTATTATTAGCCACCTATCATTACAACTAAGTCAGGTCTGTGCTACTACAATCCCAATGCATGTATCCCTGGTGTAGGCTTGGTTACCTCTTCCCGTGATACACTCATGGGGTTGTCGGAGAAAACTAGTCGGCTCTAGCATCCCTTCCTAGGTCAGCCCGACCAGCCCTCTGTGATTATCCTGGTAAGCAACCGTTTCTTCCCTCATGCACCATATAGGTGTTCTAAATCTATGCACCTTTAGGTGTTCCGATATATGCACCTTCCGGTGTTCTGATAATTGCACCTTTTGGTGTTCCGATCCTATTCACTCCCTGATAATTGCTTCCCAGGCATCCAGCATCTTAACCCCTATTGGCAAGGGTTCATAGCATGGGTGATGAAACTCTAGCTCTATGTCTATATGGTATAGTATGAGTCAAGCAGTGTCAACCGCATTCATAGTATAGGCTACCGCAGGCCTCACTTCCAAGCCGAGTACGACATCTATTCTAACAATCACAATCATCATATTCATTTCACAGTGTTGATCGACAACAGTCATTATGCAGTGATTTGAGTAACTTTGATTATAAGTATGTTAATAGCGTAACAGACAAGATTCAATTATTAATAGCAGGCATCAGATCACAATTTCATTTACACATACGATAGTATCATTCACTCACCAGTACTTGGCTCTAGGTACTCAGTCACAGATTCAATTCCAGCTGTTGTCTGATTGTTGTCCTCGAGCATGGGATCCGATCCTAAACATGAAAATCAAACAGTGTTTTATTCAGTTATTGGCCCTAGACTAGTGCCCTAGGGTTACCCTATCTTACTGGGTCGACCCGAGGTTTATTTGGTCTCATTTCGAAACACCGGGCCTTGCACTGGGTCTTAGGTCATATCCCGGTGCATGGGCCAGTGCCCAGGGCACAGGGGCAATTTGGTCATTTATAGTGCCCCACACCTGCCTCTAAGTTAGATTTAGTCCACAATATATTTTACATTACAACATACTGCTGTCCAACTCAGGACAGTGCAGTATGATTAAGCACAACAAGGCACAGCTGCCTGCGGGGCCCACTTAGGGTTCCAACCAATTTTCACATATGGACAGATGTGGGGGAAGGTCATTTTTATCATTTCCCACATCCAACAGTGTCCAAGGATCAAATCCCATAGGAAATTACAATTCTGCCCTTTTGTATCAAAAGATTCCTTCACTGGGTGATGGCTCTGGGCCTTGCTGCATTGCCCAGTGCATCGCCCAATGCCTGCAATCGACAGCAGGGCTGAGCTTCCTAGGCTGGGCTTTGCAGGGCCAAGGGTCCAATGGATCCTCTGCATGTTTGGGGGGTTGGGTAGCCCTAGTGGTGACCTATTCCATGGTACCATTGGTTCCTTCATCAGGGTTCCAGTTAGGCTGGATCAGCCTGCCTAAATAACCCTAATGAATAGTGTTTAGGGTTTTGCAGGTCTGAGATCTTGGAATCCAGCCACATGCAAGGCTGGAAATGAATGCAAAATAAGGTTTCATGGTTGTACCCACCTAGGGTTAGGTCAGTGCAACCCTAGCTTGTAGTCTGGGCTTCAATCCAACAGCCAGATGGGGATCTGGGTAGAGCATGCATGCTCAGCCAGAATTCGGCTAAGGGAACAGCAAAACCAAATATTGATTTTCACCAAAAAGCTCAGATCTACCATGCACAAGGTCTACATGGCTGATCTGGACCAAGACTGCGCAAACCCAAGCTGTTCTGGGTTGCCCAGGGTTGCAAAACACAGCAAACACCAAGAAAGAACAGGTACAGCAGGTATGGGGGAGGTTCCTATACCTGAAAATGGCTGTGAAGTGGCTCGGATTAGCCAGGGATGGAGCTGGCAGCAGCCCTCCTCCTCCTTCCTTCTTTCTTCCTTCTTCTCCTTCTTCTTTCTCTCCTTTCTTTCCTCTCTTCTCTTTTTCGGATTCAGTTACTGCCAAGGGTTCTGAATGAACCAAATGGCCTTCTATTTATAGACTTGACCCCTACTGAGGCCTGTTTGTTTGCTAAGGTCCCTTTTTAAAAACTCATTTTTAAAGTGATTCAGTCTGGTTTTAGGTACACAGGTGGGGTCCACACGGAACCAAGGGTATGGGGTGGTCCCTCAGAGTCCCCTCTATCAGTGGAGAGTTACCATGGTCAAGTTGGGTGGTCCCCATAATTATAATAATTAAATATATGCAAAATCAGCCATTGGGTGATGTCTCTGGGCATTGCTGCATCGCTCAGTGCCATCGCCCAAAGAATTCCTGCAATAGAATTCAAAGGGGAAAAGCACAGGGGTTTGACCCTGGGTTAGGGTATTGTCCCCACATGCCCACCATGGGTTTTTATATGATTTTTCAGAGGTGGGTCCCACCACTTGAAGGAGGAGAGAGATTACTTGGGATCCAAGTCATACGTCAGGCTGTGAGCTGTACAAGAGTAGGGGTCTGCTGTCCATCTTCTCACAGGTGTATAGGAGGACATGCACTGAGTTTCCTCATTGATCCATACCACTGGAGCGATGCTCCACAGTGAATCTGATTGCCTGATCAGAGGTTCCTGCACTTCAGTCAGATTCCAGCCAGTCAGAGGGCAGGGTTTGACATTTCTCCCCACCTTACAAAAATTTCGTCCTCGAAATTTGCTTACCCGGTAATGCGAAAAGTTGAGGATACTTTTCCCTCATTTCTTCCTCACGTTCCCATGAAGCTTCTTCTGCTGGGTTATTTCCCCATTGAACTTCCACGAAAGCGATGGTGCGGTTTCGGAGGTTATGCTCTTTTCTGTCCAATATCTCCGTGGGATTTTCCTCCTAAGTCATATCCACGTCCAACTGTTCGGGTTCATTTGATAATACATGGGTCGGATTATTTCTGTATTTTTTCAACATTGACACATAAAAAACATCGTGGACACCCGATAAAGATGGCGGTAGAGCCAGCCTATATGCTACGGGTCCCACTCTATTTAGAATTTCATATGGACCAATAAATCTTGGGCTCAACTTGCCTTTCTTGTTGAAGCGCAGCAGTCCTTTGGTTGGAGACACTTGAAGAAACACCTTTTCTCCGATCTCAATTTCAATATCCTTCCTTCGATTGTCTGCATAACTCTCCTGTCTCGATTGGGCTGCCTTGACCTTCTCTCTTATGACATCCACTTTGTCGCAGGTCGCTTGTATCATCTCAGGTCCGAGATACTTCCGCTCACCAACTTCATCCCAATAAAGCAGAGTTTGACACTTCCTGCCATAGAGTACTTCGAACGGTGCCATGCCAATGGTGGAGTGGTAACCGTTATTGTATGCAAATTCCACTAGTGGTATGTGAGCATCCCAACTGTCATTCATTTCCAAAATACAGGCTCGGAGCATGTCTTCCAGAGTCTGAATGGTTCTTTCTGACTGTCCGTTCGTCTACGGATGAAAAGCTGTACTGAGATTCAATTGAGATCCCAATGCCTTTTGTAGACTTCTCCAAAACCTTAAAGTAAATCGAGGATCTCTATCAGACACAATACTGACAGGCACGCCATGTAAGCGAACTATGTTGTCAATGTATATCTGGGCAAGCTTTTCCATCAGATAGCTTATTTTAATCGGGATGAAATGAGCTGCCTTTGTCAGTCTATCTACGATCACCCAAATTGCACTCATGCCCTTCCTGGTGTTGGGCAGATTTGTTACAAAATCCATAGTGATTCTTTCCCACTTCCACTCAGGTATGGGAAGTGGTTGCAAGAGTCCATACGGTCGGTGTCTTTTGGCTTTTATTTATTGACAGGTAAGGCACTTAGACACGTAGATTGCTATGGTTTGCTTCATTCCAATCCACCAGTAATATTTCTTCAAATCTTTGTACATCTTCGTACTCCCAGGGTGGATGGTATAGGGTGAGCTATGCGCCTCTTTAAGAATCCGGTCTTGGACATCAAAATCCTTAGGCATGCACAATATATCCCGAAACTTCAATGCTCCATCTTGGGCCAGTGTAAAATCTTGGTCCTTGTGGACGCCTTGTTGAATTTCCCAAATTATTTTGGCCAGCTCGGGATCCAATGGTTGTTTCACAATTATCTCCTCTCGTATCGATGGTTGTAGATCCAATGCTACTAGCTGTATGGCTGCTTCCCTGATCACGAGCTCCAAATCAAATTTATGAGCTTCCTCCATTAGTTGCTCACTTACGACCAAAGATACGCAGTCTGAGATTTTTTGCTTAATGCGTCCGCCACAACATTGGCCTTGCCAGGGTGGTACTGGATTTCACAGTCATAATCTTTTACTAGTTCTAACCACCGCCTCTGTCTCATATTAAGCTCCTTCTGGGTGAAGAAATACTTCAGACTTTTGTGATCACTGAAGATTTCACTCTTTTCACCATAGAGATAGTGTCGTCAAATTTTTAATGCGAAGAGTACTGCTGCTAACTCCAAATCATGAGTAGGGTAATTCTTCTCGTGTTCTTTCAATTGTCTGGAGGCATATGCGACTACTTTACCTCTCTGCATTAGGATGTTGGCTAGGCCTATTCTAGATGCATCCATATACACTACCATTCCTCCGGTTCCATCTGGAATGGTCAGAACTGGAGGTGACACTAAATGGTTCTTTAATTCCTGGGAGCTTTTCTCGCACGCTTCATTCCACTCGAACTTAGTACCCTTCCTCGTGAGTTTTATCATGGGCGCCGAAATGCGCGAGAAGTTCTCAATAAATCGGCGGTAATAATCGACTAATCCTAAGAAACTTTGAATCTCAGTGGCATTTTTTGGAGTCTCCCATTCGAGTACCGCTTTCACCTTGCCAGGGTCTACCTTGATGCCATCTTTGGTGACGATATGCCCCAGGAAACCAATTTGATTGAGCCAAAATTCACACTTACTAAATTTGGCATAGAGCTAGTGTTCCCGTAATCGCTGCAACACGAATGTAAGATGTTGTGCATGCTCTTCCTCACTCTTGGAGTACACCAGAATGTCGTCAATGAACACTATGACAAACTTATCTAGCACATCATGGAATACCCTATTCATCATATCTATGAATGCTGCTGGGGTGTTGGTTAGTCCGAATGATAATACTAAAAATTTATAATGTCCGTACTGAGTTTGAAACACCATTTTATGGATGTCACCGCTCTTTATCTTCAGTTGATGGTATCTTGACCGAAGATCAATCTTGGAGAAAACTCTTGCTCCTTATAGATGATCAAAAAGGTCATCAATATGCAGCAACGAATATCGATTCTTAATTGTCAGCTTATTCAATTCACGGTAGTCGATACACAGCCGCATGCTTCCATCTTTCTTCTTCACGAATAGCACAGGTGCTCCCTAGGGTGGCACACTGGGTCGAATAAATCCCTTCTTCAGCAGATCTTGAAGTTGTATCTGCAACTCTTTCAATTTGACTGGCGCCATCCTGTATGGTACCTTAGATACCGGTGCTGCACCAAGAATCAGATCAATCGCGAACTCTATATCGCGGTCCGGTGGCAACTGTGTCAGATCTTCTGGAAATACATCAGGAAATTCTCTGACTATATAAAGCTCTTCCAAAGGTCTTATCTTTGCCTCCATACATAAGACGTTTGCACCATAGGCAGACAACCAATCCATGCCTAGTATCACGTCAAAATCATTTATTTCCATTTTTATCAATCGGGCGGTTAATCCCTTCCCACAAATTTTGACTCGACAGGGGTCGTAGACCTCCTTCAAACTTACGACGCTTCCTATTGGCATGCTGACTACTAGCTCATGCCCAATGTCCCTTGGTTGGTCTTCCTTCTTACTTGCAAAGTTTGAGGAGATGAAAGAGTGGGTTGCGCCCAAGTCAAATAACACTCGCGCGGGTATGGTTGAGACATTTAGGGTACCTAGGGTTTGTAGGTGGTTTAGGTTATATGATATAAACCAATTATTCCCTAGTTAAGTAGCGTTCAGCAACATACCTGTCATTACGTTGGGATTTGCCTCAGCTTCTTCATTGGTTAGAGCGTACACCTTCCCTTGCATCCGATTGTCCCGTGGCTGAAATGGCCTGGCATTGGCTTGATTTGGCAAGGTGTTGCCGTAACCACGCGTCTTACAGTCTCTGGTCATGTGCCCTTCCTTATCGCATAAACAGCATTTGAAGGGTGGGGCTCCAGGTGTTATGGCTTTGCTCTCTTGACTTGCTGCTGGTTGGGCTGGCGAAGCTGCTGTCGTTGCTTGACTCGTAGCAGGATGAGCAGGTCGACTGAATGTGGAGCAGAATAGATTTTGTCCCACGATCGGCCTACGATACAGAGTCGAAGTAGGGCCTGAGCTTGTTCCTCGATAAACCTTATTTGGCCAGCCATAGGTTTGGAAATTGTTTGGCCTTTTGTTTAGCCCGGACGACATCACAACCTTCTCCTTCTCCTTTTCTTTAAATCTATCCTCCATTGTCTTCACCTTATCAACCATTTGGGCATATTCTCGGATATCCATTATCAACAAAACTGATCCAATCTCGGTCTTAAGTCCCTTCTCAAATTTCTTGGCCTTACTAACTTCTCCTTTCAAATGCTCCGGAGCAAAATGGAACAGATCTTTGAAACGCTGTTGATAATCTAATACCGATTTGTTCCCTTGCACCAGTGAGATGAATTCTGCTTCCTTTCTATCCTTGAAACTTTTAGGAAAATAATTGTTGAAGAAAACCTCTTTAAACTTCTCCCAAGTGGGATTCGGGTGTGCAGCTTCTAAATTAGGTCTAGTGGCCTTCCACCAAGCTTCAGCTTCATTCTGCAACTGATATCCCACACAAATAATCTTTTGTGTATCCGTGCACTCCAGTACCTCAAATGCCTTTTCTAGGGCATTGATCCATCGTTCTGGCTACATTGCTTCAGAGGTTATTTTTTAAAATGCAGGCGGTTGAAGTTTCTTAAATCGTTCCATCACCTTGGCGGTGGAATTCTCCGCTAAGTGTTGCGGTACTGGTGGTGGAAACAGTACGGGTCGATTAGGTGGTGGTGGTGGTGCAGCGCGTTCGTGCATCATAGTTGCAAATTGTGTAGACATTTGACCAAGCAACTCCTGTTGTTGTTGCATGGTTCGCATCATTGTGGTCATGAACGCAGTCACGTCGCCGGCTGCCACACTTGACTGAGGTGCTGCTGCAGTAGCTTGTGCAGCCGCTGGTGCTTCTGATGAAGCAGCCGATGCCTCAGAATTTTGAGCCTCAGTCCCATTGGGCAGCTCCACTTCCGGTACAACTCTAGGTTGTTTACCTTTCCGACCTCCACGAGAACTTCTAGTGTTGACCATTGTTGCTTCTCTGAAAAGAGGATCGAGTTCAATATTCCAATTTATCTATGTGGGTAAATAGTTGTTTTCTAACTTAAGCAGGTTCAAATCCAGTCCACAGTTCCAATGAGTAACATGAGTCATACTAGTAAGGTGGAATTTGTTAGATTCTTTATCTTGGTTCATTAGGTGATGTGTTTCATTGATTACTTTGTGTTTCCTCTTGCTTACATGTTTTTATGTATCAATATGCTATGCATGGTGCTATATAAAATTTCAAGCTTTTAATTAAAGACTTTTAATTAATTACCTGATCTAGCAGGCAAGCATCTCCAGCCTCTTCCCGATCTCGAACTCCACTGCTCGTAAAAATTCTATGTCAGCTATTACCTCTCCAGCTAACCTCAGAAAATGCTCTTGTTCCTCGGGTCCACTAATGGCTGCAATGGTCAAGTAAAGGTCCAGTCGGTTTTCAGCCCGGGGTAACACTAGTCGTATCCGCCTCAGTCTCTCTCGTAGATGTCTAATATAAAGCATGGTACTGGGGTCTCCAGGTCGAATGGGGTAATAGGTCCTGTCACACAAAATGGTTCTAGGCATGAGGGCATACTTAATTAAAAGAATTAAGTACATAACTATGGAATTTAAATATGTATGGACCAATAAAACAAACTCTTGGGTTGGCTCGAGGTACCTTAACGTCTAAGTGACCGATTGACTAAGAGGTACTATTAGGTCCTGTTCTCAGGTATTTTAACCTGAGTTTGGATAGGATCTACGCCTCTCACACATACTACGCACGTATGACAACATACCTAGGTAGCTATGTTCTGTTTGCATCACAACATTTCAATTGGGTTCATACATTGCAACAAACAAGTCTATTATATACTTATAATACACACCATAGACTATATTTATATAACAAATTATATATCGTTATACTTATTAGTATATAATACACTTCCATGTTAAAACCTAATCATATAGGTCCTTTCCTTAGCCCCTATTTGTGAAATTTTACCTTCTTAAGCTTATGAAACCTAAGTCCCTAAGTTATAGATTTCTTATTATATAATATATTTTAATATTTTTATTATTTAATAATAATACTCAATTAATCTATTTTTTTTTTGGAAAAGTCCTTACTTTAATGTCCTATAAGGTTAGTATGCCCAAAAATAGAATCTACATGTGAAAATACTGATTTTTTGCAATTTTACCTTCACTGGGCGATGTCTCTGGGCGTTGCCACATTGCCCAGTGCCATCGCCCAGAGAATCGGGCTCAGGCTTTTTAAGTCCGAGAGGGCCCCATTTGCTCCCTATTCCATTCCAAACTTCTCCAAACCTTAGGGAAAAGTTCTTGAAGGGTAAGGGGACCACTTCCACACTATTTCTCATCAATTCCTCGGGCTATTTGCGATCACATACGCGCTCCGATAAGCTTTCTAGGTCAAACTTGTCTTTTTCATATCTCTATTCACTTCCCTCTTGTTTTGGTTTTGATTTTTACCAAATTGCTAGTCCTAACCGTGGGGTTTCTTTCTCTTTTGTAGAGAATGTCCACTAGCAGGTGTACTACACGCAAATCAGTAGCCCAGAAGAGGCTACGGGCTGAATCTGAGGATTCTTCCTACTCAGAGATTCCTCCTCCATCTCCTAGGGAGGATTCATCTTTAGAGGAACCTGATTTTGACCACCATCTTTTCTCCAGGTATGAGTACGCTAAGGAGTAGAAGAATTTTATTTTCGTAAAAATAGTGAATGGCCAGGTGGTGCGAGTAGAGGACTTCCACCAATATGGCCTCTTTGCCAAGTTTAATGCCCTAGGCTGGGCATCTATGTTATCTCCTATCGATCCTTGTTATCCCAACCTGGTTCGGTACTTTTACTGTAACCTGGGGCCTTCTAGTGCCCAAGAGTTTGGGGTGGAGAGTAGGGTAAAGGGAGTGGATATCAGGCTAACCACTACCCTATTGGCGGAGATCCTGGGTTTACCTGACACAGGTGATAGGGTTTATTACCAACCCTGCATGGATATATCGGACATGTTCTCTTTAGAGACTAGACGGACTGTGTTCAGAGCTTTGACAGGGTCAGGGGATACTCCCAAATCAGAGACCGTCTATAAGCCTAGTGCGAGGGTCATTAGTAGATGTGTAACCTATAACATCTACCCGAAGGGCGGTAACAAGGGTAGCATTTCTATGATGCGGGTCTACATTACCTATTGCCTGTTAGGTGCCGGTCAGGGGGGACCAGTCATCAACCTCCCATATTTACTACTTCAGGTGATGCTTTACCACACACAGAATCTAGCCGATGGTAACCTTCCTTATGGGAAGTTCCTTACATTGGTCTTTCGATACTTTGGGGTTCCGTTAGAGGGGGAGTACATTGACAAGGCCAGATCCAGGCCAATAGACAAGACCTCTATTCTGAAGATGAAGGTGCCTGGGGAGGATCCTGTAGAGGGTGAGGAGCAGATGGGCATACCAGAGGGTGAGCTTCATGGTGATGCTACACAGGACGAGGGTCAGATTGGTGATGCACATGATGAGGGCCAGATTGGAGAGGAGAAGGGAGACATTAGAGCAGACACTCAGGGCATGTACACGGAGGAGCAGGGATTAGATCCAGATGATCTTGAGGGTTTTGGCATGCCATTTACGGACTTACTTGCTTACGAGATGACCGGTGCCACTAGTTCGCAGGTTCCAGGGCCTCCAAATTGGGCTCAGGTGATGGCACAGCTTTAGTGCCTCGACACACAGATGTCGGACCTGGGGTCTAGAGTTGATCAGGGTTTCACTTCTTTAGGCGGCAGAGTAGGTGCAGTTGAGCAGAGACTAGACTTCTGGGATCGCTACTTCCGTGTTGACTCACGCCAGCCTTAGCCTCCTACTGATGACCTGCCTCCTACAGACTAGCTCCTAGCATCTTCCAGACACTTGAGGCTACATGATTATGATCATTTTTTTTTTTTTTTTTGTAGTTTATGCATTTTAGTCTCCTACCTGATGTACTAAGTCTAGGTTTTTTTTTCTTTCTTCTATCAGCTTATGTACTTGTTGAATTGCAGTTTATGCAATCAAACTTTTATTAATATTGTTAAATTAATGAAAATTTTATGTCTTTGTTTATTTGCATCTACCTCCCCTGTAGCTTTTATTTATTACATATTTTATTAGTTATATCTTGTTACCCTTAATCTTCACGTTATGAATGTAAGAAGAGCCTCACGCTCTGATACCAAGCTCTGTCACACCCCAAACCACCCCATGGGAGGATTGGGTAGGTGACCCGAATTGCACGATGGCAATCCGCCAAATCCCACGGATCTAGAAGCAGTGCTTACATTCATGAGCCAACATCCACATCTTAACCACAAGTAAGATTAGAGTAATGCAGAACATCTACATTTTAAACAAATAACCGGAAGTATAGCGATACGAGAAATGGTGATAATATATACATGTAGAAACTTGTTTGTTACATTTCCCAGCACACACAACCCACAACAAAGGAAAACATAAGTGGATAAGTACAGCACTACATACATGATTATATACAGGGTTAGGATACCCAACCCCAAAAGAAAGAAAGAAAACAAAAGCAGTAACTAAAACCGATCCACGGCCAAAAACAGGAAACCTCCTAACAAAACAAAAAGGAGTTTCCAACACCAAACATCAGAAGCACTCCTCAACGATCTTCATCCACGACCACCGAGAAAGTACGTAGAATTGGTATGACCTCCGTCGGGGTCCATACCAACATCATCATACACACCAGGCCTGTCCTCCTCAAGATAGCCCGCCATGCCACATCGGCATCCACCTGCAAGATCATCTAAGAACAAAGCAACATATAACAGAGTGTGAGCCCCACTGAGCTCATGAGCAAATAACGTCCATCATGTATGCATATGCAATCACAATCCACAGTTCACATGATCTACATGATATGCAAGTCCAGTTTTATTATTAGCCACCTATCATTACAACTAAGTCAGGTTTGTGCTACAACAATCCCAATGCATGTATCCCTGGTGTAGGCTTGGTTACCTCTTCCCGCGATACACTCATGGGGTTGTCGGAGAAAACCAGTCGGCTCCAACATCCCTTCCTAGGTCAGCCCAAGCCCGACCAGCCCTCTGTGATTATCCTGGTAAGCAACCGTTTCTTCCCTCATGCACCATATAGGTGTTCTGAATCTATGCACCTTTCGGTGTTCCGATCCTATTCACTCCTTGATAATTGCTTCCCAAGCATCCAACACCTTAACCCCTACTGGCAAGGGTTCGTAGCATAGGTGATGAAACTCTAGCTCCATGTCTATATGGTATAGTATGAGTCAAGCAGTGTCAACCGCATTCATAGTACGGGCTACCGCAGGCCTCACTTCCAAGCCGAGTATGACATCTATTCTAACAATCACAATCATCATATTCATTTCACAGTGTTGATCAACAACAGTCATTATGCAGTGATTTGAGTAACTTTGATTATAAGTATGTAAATAGCATAACAGACAAGATTCAATTATTAATAGCCGGCATCAGATCACAATTGCATTTACACATACGATAGTATCATTCACTCACCAGTACTTGGCTCTAGGTACTCAGTCACAGATTCAATTCCAGCTGTTGTCTGATTGTTGTCCTCGAGCACGGGATCAGATCCTAAACATAAAAATCAAATAGTGTTTGATTCAGTTATTGGCCCTACACTGGTGCCCTAGGGTTACCCTATCTTACTGGGTTGACCCGAGGTTTGGTTGGTCTCATTTGGAAACACTGGGCCTTGCACTGGGTCTTAGGTCATGTCCCGGTGCATGGGCCAGTACCCAGGGCACAGGGGCAATTTGGTCATTTATAGTGCCCACACCTGCCTCTAAGTCAGATTTAGTCCACAATATATTTTACATTACAACATACTCCTATCCAACTCAGGATAGTGCAGTATGATTAAGCACAGCAAGGCACTGCTGCCTGCGGGGCCCAGTTAGGGTTCCAACCAATTTTCACATATGGACAGATGTGGGGGAAGGTCATTTTGGTCATTTCCCACATCCCACAGTGTCCAAGGATCAAATCCCACAGGAAATTATAATTATGCCCTTTGTATCAAAAGATTCCTTCACTGGGCGATGGCTCTGGGCCTTGCTGCATCGCCGTGCTGCAATCGCAATGCAGGTGAGCTTCCTAATTGGGCTTTGCGGGCCAAGGGTCCAATGGATCCTCTGCATGTTTGGGGGTTGGGTAGCCCTAGTGGTGACCTATCCCATGGTACCATTGGTTCCTTCATCAGGGTTCTAGTTAAGCTGAATCTGGTTGCCCAAATAACCCTAATGAATAGTGTTTAGGGTTTTGCAGGTCTGAGATCTTGGAATCCGGCCACATGCAAGGCTGCAAATGAATGTAAAACAAGGTTTCATGGCTTTACCCACCTAGGGTTAGGTAAGTGCAACCCTAGCTTGTAGTCTGGGCTTCAATCCAACAGCCAGATGGGGATCTGGGCAGAGCATGCATGCTCAGCCAGAATTCGGCTAAGGGAACAGCAAAACCAAATATTGATTTTCACCAAAAAGCTCAGATCTACCATGCACAAGGTCTGCATGGCTGATCTAGACCAAGACTGCGCAAACCCAAGCTGTTCTGGGCTGCCCAGGGATGTAAAACATAGCAAACACCAAGAAAGAACAGGTACAGCAGGTATGGGGGAGGTTCCTATACCTGAAAATGGGTGTGAAGTGGCTCAGATCAGCCAGAGATGGAGCTGGCAGCAGCCCTCCTCCTCCTTCCTTCTTCCTTCTTCTCCTTCTTCTTCTTTCTCTTCTTTCTTTCCTCTCTTCTCTTTTTTGGATTCAGTTACTGCCAAGGGTTCTAAATGAACCAAATGGCCTCCTATTTATAGACTTGGCCCCTACTGAGGCCTGTTTGTTTGCTAAGGTCCCTTTTTAAAAACTCATTTTTAAAGTGATTCAGTCTGGTTCTAGGTACACAGGTGGGGTCCACACTGAACCAAGGGTATGGGGTGGTCCCTCAGAGTCCCCTTTATCAGTGGAGAGTGTCCATGGTCAAGTTGGGTGGTCCCCATAATTATAATAATTAAATATATGCAAAATCAGCCTGGGCGATGTCTCGAGGCGTTCTTTGCATCGCCAGTGCCATCGCCCGAGAGAATTCCTGCAACAGAATTCAAAGGGGAAAAGCACAGGGGTTTGACCCTGGGTTAGGGTATTGTCCCCACATGCCCGCCATGGGTTTTTATATGATTTTTTAGAGGTGGGTCCCACCACTTGAAGGAGGAGAGAGATTACCTGGGATCCAAGTCATACATCAGGCTATGAGCTATACAAGAGCAGGGGTCTGCTGTCCATCTTCTCACAGGTGTATAGGAGGACATGCACTGAGTTTCCTCATTGATCCATACCACTGGACCGATGCTCCACAGTGAATCTGATTGCCTGATCAGAGGTGCCAGCACTTCATTCAAATTCCAGCCAATCAGAGGGCAGGGTTGACATGAGAATTGTAGCTCATTGAGTTCTCTTCAAAACACAACTGGAAGCGTGCATTTCTGACATTTGATGGCAAAGTTATAGGGATTCTCGTTTGGAACCTCAAAATTAAGGGCATTGTGGGTACTCGTGCACCATCAGAACTTCAAATGATAATATCTCCCTCATCCGACCTCCGTTTGAAATGATTCAACTTGAAGAATTTGTCTTGGAGAGCTCTAAGTATAATAAATGAGAAAAGAGGTGGGTTGTAGCCTTCACCTATGCCCAAATGGTAAAAATCCATGCAGGGTTATTTTAGTAATTGCATCAAATTTGTCGACACTTTCGGAGTGCCTATGAGCTGATCTGGGTTTCATACTGCACATGAGAATTGTAGTTCATCGAGTCCTCTTCGAAACGCGATTGAAATTGTTCATTTCACACATTTGACGGCAAAGTTACAGCAATTCTTGTTTGGCACCCCAAAATTAAGGGCATTTTGTAGGTGTTGTGCACCATCAGAACTTCAAATGATGATATCTCCCTCATCCGACCTCCATTTGAGAAGGTTTGACTAACAAAATTTTCAGCTTGGAGAGATCTAATTATAATAAATGAGAAAAGATATGGGTTGTAGCCTTCACCTGTGGCAAAATCGCAAAAATCCTTGCAGGATTATTTTAGTAATTGCCTCAGATTCATCGGCACTTTCGGAGTACCTATGAGCTGATCTGGGTTGCATATTGCACATGAGAATTGTAGTTCGTCAAGTCCTCTTCATAACGCAATTGGAATTGTGCATTTATAATGTTTGATGATGATGCTACTGTAATTCTCGTTTGGCACCGCAAAATTAAGGGCATTTTGTGGGTGCTTGTGCACTATCAGAACTTCAAATGATGATATCTCCCTCATCCGACCACTGTTTGAGACGATTCAACTTGAAGAATTTTCATCTTGGTGAGTTCTAAGTATAATGAGAAATGAGGTGGGTTGTAGTTCTCACCTATGCCAAAATCATAAAAAATCGTGCAGGGTTATTTTAGCAATTGGATCAGATTCGTTGGCACTTTCAGAGTGCCTATGAGCTGATCTGGGATTTTTACTGCACATGAGAATTGTAGTTCATCGAGTTCTCTTCAAAACACAGTTGGAATATTTCATTTCTTACTTTTGAAGAAAAAGTTACAACGATTCTTGTTTGGCACCTCAAAATTAAGGGCATTTTGTGGGTGCTAGTGCACCATCAAAACTTCAAATTATGATATCTCCCTCATCCGACCTCCATTTGAGACAATTCAACTTGCAAAATCTTCATCTTGGAGAGCTCTAAGTATAAAAATAAGAAAAGAGGTGGTTTGTTTCTTTCACCTGTGTCAAAATCATAAAAATCCGTGCAAGGTTATTTTATTAATTGTATCAAATTCGTTGGCTCTTTCGGAGTGCCTATGAGCTCATCTTGGTTTTGTACTGCACATGAGAATTGTAGTTTGTTGAGTCCTCTTCTAAACAAAATTTGAATCATACATTTAGGAGATTTGACGGCAAAGTTATAGTGATTCTCATTTGGCCCCTAAAAATTAAGGGCATTTCTTGGTGCTCGTGCACCATGAGAACTACAAATGATGATATCTCCCTCACCCGACCTCCATTTGAGACGATTCAACTTGAAGAAGTTTAGTCTTAGAGAGCTCTATGTATAATAAATGAGAGAAGAGGTGGGTCATAGCCTTCACCTTTGCCAAAATTGCAAAAATCCGTGCAGGATTATTTTAGTATTTGTATCAGATTTGTCGGCACTTTCAGAGTGCTTATGAACTGATCTGGGTTTCGTACTACACATGAGAATTGTGGTTTCTTGAGTCCTCTTCCAAACACAATTGGAATCATGCATTTAGGACATTTGACGGTGAAGTTACAGCGATTCTCGTTTGGCACCTCAAGATTAAGGGCATCTTGTGGGTGCTCATAAACCATCAGAACTTCAAATGATGATATCTCCCTCATCCGACCTCCGTTTGAGACGATTCAGATTGCAACATATTTGTCTTGGAGAGCTCTAAATATAGTAAAAGATAAAAGAGGTGGGTTTTAGCCTTCAACTATTTCAAAATTGCAAAAATCCATGCGGAGTTATTTTAGTAATTTCATCATATTCGTCGGCACTTTTGGAGTGCCTATGAGCTGATCTGGGTTTCTTACTGCACATGAGAATTGTAGGTCGTCTAGTCCTCTTCAAAACGTAATTACAGTTGTGCATTTCCAAAGTTTGATGGCGAAGTTACAGTGATTCTCATTTGGCACCTAAAATTAAGGGCATTTTGTGGGAGCTTATGCACCATCAGAACTTCAAATGATGACATCTGCCTTATCCGACCTCCATTTGAGACTATTCAATTTGAAGAACTTTTGTCTTGGAGAGCATGGAGTATAATAAATGAGAAAAGAGGTGGGTTGTAGCCTTCACCTGTGACCAAATAACAAAAACCCATGCAGGGTTAATTTAGTAATTGCATCAGATTCATCGGCACTTTCGGAGCGTCGATGAGCTGATTTGTGTTTCGTACTGCAAATGAGAATTGTAGTTTGTCGAGTCCTCTTCGAAACACAATTGGATTCATGCATTTGGGACATTTGACGGCGAAGTTACAGCAATTCTTGTTTGGCACCTCGAATTTAAGGGCATCTTGTGGGTTCTCGTGCACCATCAGAACTTCAAATGGTGATATCTCCCTCATCCGACCTCCGTTTAAGACGATTCAACTTGGAAATTTTTTGTGTTTGAGAGCTCTAAGTATAATAAATGAGAAAAGAGGTGGGTTATGCCTTCATCTGTGCCAAAATAATAATAACTGCACAAGGTTATTTTTTTTAATTGTATTAGATTCATCAGCACTTTTGGGGTGCCTTTGAGCATATCTGGGTTTTGTACTGCACATGTTAATTGTATTTTGTCGAGTCCTCTTCGAAATGCAATTGAAATCGTGCATTTTTAAAGTCAGTAGGTGAAGTGACAGCGATTCTTGTTTGGCACATCAAATTTAAGGGCATTTTGTTGGTGCTCATGCACTATAAGAACTTCAAATGATGATATCTCCCTCACCCGACCTCCGTTTGAGATGATTCAACTTGAATTTTCCTCTTGGAGATCCCTAAGTATAATAAATGAGAAAAGAGGTGGGTTGTAGACTCCACCTATGCCAAAATCGCACAAATCCGTGCAGGATTATTTTAGTAATTGCTTCAGATTCACTGGCACTTTCGGAGTACCTATGAGCTGTTCTAAGTTTTGTATTGCATATGAGAATTGTAGCTCTTCGAGTCTACTTCCAAACACAATTGGATTTGTGCATTTGTGACATTTGAGGGCGAAGTTACAGCGATTCTTGTTTAGCACCTGAAAATTAAGAGCATCTTGTGGGTGCTAGTGCACAATCAGAACTTCAAATGATGATATCTCCCTCATCCGACCTCCGTTTAAGATGATTCAACTTGGAAATTTTTTGTGTTGGAGTGCTCTAAGTATAATAAATGAGAAAAGAGGTGGGTTGTAGCCATCACTTGTGTCGAAATTATAAAAATCCATGTAGGGTTATTTTAGTAATTACATCATATTCGTTGGCACTTTCGGAATGCCTACGAGCTGATTTGGGTTTCGTATTGCACATGAGAATTTTAGTTGCTTGAGTCCTCTTCGAAACACAATTGGAATTAGGAACTTAGGACATTTGACAGCAAAGTTACATCAATTCTCATTTGGCACTTCAAAATTAGGGGCATCTTGTATGTGCTCGTGCACCATCCGAACTTCAAATGATGATATCTCCCTCATCCGACCTTCGTTTGAGACAATTCGACTACCAAAATTTTTGTCCTAGGGAGATCTAAGTAAATAAATGATAAAAGAGGTGGGGTGTAGCCTTCACCTGTGCCAAAATTGCAAATATCCATGCGGGGTTATTTTAATAATTGCATCAGATTCATCGGCACTTTTGGAATACCTATGAACAGATTAGGTTTCTTAATGCACATGAGAATTGTAGTTCGTCAAGCCCTCTTTGAAACGCAATTGGAATCGTGCATTTCTGACATTTGACGGCAAAGTTATAGCGATTCTCGTTTGGCACCTCAAAATTAAGGGCATTTTGTGGGTGCTCGTGCACCATCAGAACTTCAAATGATGATACCTCCCTCATCCAACCTCCATATGAGACTATTCAACATAAATTTTTTTGTCTTGGAGAGCTCTAAGTATAATAAATGAGAGAAGAGGTGGGTTCTATCCTTCACCTGTGCCAAAATCACAATAATCCATGCAGGGTTATTTTAGTAATTGTATCAGATTCGTCGGCACTTTCAGAGTGCCTATGAGCCGATTTGGGTTTCATACAGCACATGAGAATTGTAGTTCATCGAGTCCTCTTCAAAATGCAATTAGAATCGTGCATTTGAGACATTTTACGCCGAGGTTACAATGATTCTCATTTGATACCTCAAAATTAAGGGCATTTTGTGGGTGCTCGTGCATAATCTGAACTTCAAATGATGATATCTCGCTCATCCGACCTCTGTTTGAGACGATTCAACTTGCTAAATTTTCCTCCAGGAGAGCTCTAAGTATAATAAATGAGAAAAGAAGTGGGTTGTAGCCTTCACTATGCCAAAATCTCAAAAACCCATGTAGGATTATTTTAATAATTGCATCAGATTCGTCAACGCTTTCAGAGTGCCGATCAGCTGATCTGGGTTTCGTACTACACATGAGAATTGTAGTTTGTCGAGTCCTCTTTGAAATATAATTGGAATTGTGTATTTCTAACTTTTGACGGTGAAGATACAGTGATTCTCGTTCATCAACTCAAAA
The DNA here is from genome assembly GCF_018873765.1 of Telopea speciosissima. Classification (NCBI taxonomy): domain Eukaryota; kingdom Viridiplantae; phylum Streptophyta; class Magnoliopsida; order Proteales; family Proteaceae; genus Telopea; species Telopea speciosissima. The sequence goes on from NW_025317451.1 coordinate 74,281, forward strand.
AATTAAGGGCATTTTGTGGGTGCTCGTGCACCATCAGAACTTCAAACGATGATATCTCGCTCATACGACCACCATTTGAGATGATTCATCTTGCAAAAATTTCATCTTGGAGGGCTCTAACTATAATAATTAAGAAAAGAGGTGGGTTGTGTTGGATAACCTAGAGGTGGGTAAATAGGTTATCACTAGTGAATTTGTCCTTTTTAAATTTTCTTGAAATTAAACAAGATAGATAGAAATAAAATGCGAAAATAGAAAGACGCACAAGATTTATAGTGGTTCGGCTAAACTTAGCCTACGTCCACTCCTCTCAACCTTGAGAGAATTCACTAGTTCCTTCCTTTCAGTACAGTAGGTGGGAAGAACACCTTTACAATCTTTTTTCACGGGATAAGAGGATCCCAATCTTTTAAGGATAAGAGAATCTGAAATCTTTTAAGGATAAGAGGATCCTTGCAATGCCTAAGTACAGTCTAGGCCAATGCAACCAATGCTTTATAAACTTAAAAGCATAAACAAAATACAAGAAGAAATAAAGGTAAAATTACCTAGGTAAGGAGTGTGATGTGTACTCCTTGCAAGTGCCAAATGATGCGAATGTATGCTTGCACAATGTAGACCTTCTTTAAGACTTTTCCTTAGAGTATATGCAAGTGAAGGTCCTTTAAGCTTTGGAGTCAATATTGAATGATGTAGATGTAGATAAGTAAACTCCAATGATGAGAGCAATTATCACTTATCACCTTTCTCAAAAATTGGATTTTGGACTGTAGTGGATGGGTGAAAAGGTCTGACATGTTCTTTATCTATAGGCTCATTAATGGCCTTTATAACATGTGCAAAATGTGCTCTAACGGATTTATTTTTCACCAATCCGGTCGACCTAAAGATTGATCCGATCGATCGGATCCTAGCCGTTGGAGGGCAGTAGGGCCATCCGGTCAATGTTCGGTCTACTAGATCATCATCCCACTTGATTCGGTCGACCGGATCATCAATGGGAACGTACCTGTGAGCTTACTATGAAGTCCGATCGATGCACACCCTGAGATCCGGTCGATCGGATGCTTAGATTGGATCACAGTCAAGATATGATTTTGACCGTTTGACTGAGGGGATTGGTCCAGGACTTTTCCAAATAATTTTAACCTATTCTAAGTTCATAGGGGGTTTATTTATAACCTCCTAAGGTCCCTAAATGATGCAAGTGATTTTTCATTCAACTTATGCAAATGCAATACAAGCATGTAATGAGTGTTCTAAGTATGTTCACATGAGCATCGTGACGTTCTTCAATCTTCAGAGGCTCTACACGACCATCTTCTTTACTTGACAAGCTTTATCACGACTTCAAGGTCTTGAGCTTCAATAGTTTGCTCTTCAATGTCTTTTGCTCTATGCCTTCTTACCTTGTACCTTCTAGTCTGTGACTTATTAGCCTGTTGACATAAACACACTCACATGACCACCTCTACATGTTTGTTATCATCAAAACATTTATGGAGGTGGGATTAGAATACCCCAACAGGTTGTAGCCTTCACTTGTGCCAAAATTGCAAAAATCCATGCAGGATTATTTTTGTAATTGCATCACATTCGTCAGTACTTTCGGGGTGCCTATGAGCAGATCTGGGTTTTGTACTGCACATAATAATTGTAGTTTGTTGTGTCCTCTTTGAAATGCAATTAGAATCATGCATTTTTGACAGTTGAAGGTGAAGTTACATTGATTCTCGTTTGGCACATCAAAATTAAGGGCATTTTATGGGTGCTCGTGCACCATCAGAACTTCAAATGTTGATATCTCCCTCATCCGACCTCCATTTGAGACGATTCAGCTTGAAAATTTTTTGTCTTAGAGGGATCTAAGTATAATAAATGAGAAAAGAGGTGGATTGTAGCATTCAGCTGTGCCAAAATTGCAAAAATCCGTGCAGGGTAATTTTAGTAATTGCATCAGATTTGTCAGCATTTACGGAGTGCCTATGTGTTGATCTGGGTTTTGTACTGCACATGAGAGTTGTAGCTTGTTGAGTCCTCTTCAAAATTCAATTGTAATCATGCATTTAGGACATTTGATGGCGAAGTTACAGCGATTGTCATTTGGCACCTCAAAATTAATGGCATCTTATGGGTGCTCGTGCACCATCAAAACTTCAAATGCTGATATCTCCCTCACCCGATCTCCGTTTGAGACAATTCAACTTAAAAAAGTTGTCTTTGAGAGCTCTTAATTATATTAAATTATAAAAGAGGTCCATTGTATCCTTCACCTGATCCAAAATTTAAAAACCTATGTAGGGTTATTTTAGTAATTGCATTAGATTTGTTGGCACATTTAGAGTGCCTGTGAGCTGATCTTGATTTCGTAATGCACATAAGAATTGTAGTTCATCAAGTCCTCTTTGAAATGCAATTAGAATTGTGCATTTCTGATGTTTTATGGTGAAGTTACAACGATTCTCGTTTGGCACCTCAAAATTAAGGGCATTTTGTGGGTGCTCGTGCACCATTAGAACTTCAAATGATGATATCTCCCTCATACGACATCTGTTTGAGACAATTCAACTTGGTGATCTCTAAGTATAATAAATGAGAAAGGAGGTGGATTGTGGCCTCCACCTATGCAAAACACGCACAAATGCTTGTAGGGTTATTTTAGTAATTACATCAGATTCATCGGCACTTTCGGAATGCCTATGAGGTGATCTAAGTTTTGTACTGCACATGAGAATTGTAGTTCTTCAAGTCCTCTTCAAAACACAATTGGAGTCGTGCATTTGGGAAGTTTGATGGCGAAGTTAGAGCAATTCTCGTTTGGCACCTCAAAATTAAGGGCATCTTGTGGGTGCTCGTGCACCATCAAAACCTCAAATGATGATATCTCCCTCATCCGACCTCTGTTTGAGACGATTCTACTTGTAAATTTATTGTGTTGGAGAACTCTAGGTGTAGTAAAATGAGAAAAGAGGTGGGTTGTAGGCATCACCTGTGCCAAAATGGTAAAAATCTATGTAGTGTTATTTTAGTAATTGCATCAGATTCGTTGGCACTTTTGGAATGCCTATCAGCTGATTTGGGTTTTGTACTACACATGAGAATTATAGTTCATCAAGTCCTCTTCGAGACATAATTTGAATCGTGTATTTAGGACATTTGATAGCGAAGTTACAATGATTCTCGTTTGGCACTTCAAAATTAGGAGCATCTTGTGGGTGCTCGTGCACCATCAGAATTTCAAATGATGATATCTCGCTCATCCAACCTCCGTTTGAGACGATTCAACTTGAAAATTTTTTGTCCTAGAGAGCTCTAAGTATAATAATTGAGAAAAGAGGTGGGTTGTAGCCTTCACCTGTGCCGAAATTGAAAAAATCCATACAGGGTTATTATAGTAATTGTATTAGATTCGTCAACGCTTTCAAAGTGCCTATGAGCTGATCTGGGTATCGTACTGCACATGAGAATTGTGGTTCATCAAGTCCTCTTTGAAATGCAATTGGAATCGTGCATTTCTGACATTTGACGGCAAAGTTACAGCGATTCTCATATGTCACCTCAAAATTAAGGGCATTTTGTGGGTGCTCGTGCACCATCAGAACTTCAAATGATGATATCTCGCTCATCCGACCTCCGTTCGAGATGATTCAACGTGTAAAATTTTTGTCTTAGAGAGCTCTAAGTATAATAAATAATAAAAGAGGTGGGTTATAGCCTTCACCTGTGCCAAAACCGTAAGAATCCATGCAGGGTTATTTCAGTAATAGTATCAGATTCGTCAGCCCTTTCAAAGTGGCTATGAGCTGATATGGGTTTCATACTACACATTAGAATTGTATTTTGTCGAGTCCTCTTCAAAACGCAATTAGAATCGTGCATTTCTAACATTTGACAGTGAAGTTACAGCAATTCACCTTTGGCACCTCAAAATTAAGGGAATCTTGTAGCTGCTCGTGCACCATTCAAATATTGATATCTCTCTCATCCGACTTACGTTTGAGACAATTCAACTTGGAAAATCTTCATCTTCGAGAGCTCTAAGTATAGTAAATGAGAAAATAGGTGTGTTGTAGCCTTCACTAGTGTCAAAATTGCAAAAATCCATCTAGGGTTATTTTAGAAATTGCATCAGATTTGCTGGCACTTTTAGAGTGCTTATGAGCTGATCTGGGTTTCATACTGCACAAGAGAATTGTAGTTCATCGAATCTCCTTTGAAACGCAATTGGAATCGTGCATTTAAGACATTTGTCGGTGAAGTTACAGCGAGTCTCGTTTGCCACCTCAAAATTAAGCGCATCTTGTGGGTGCTCGTGCACCATCTGAATTTCAAATGATGATATCTCCCTCATCCGACCTCCGTTTGAGATGATTCAAATTGCAAAATTTTTTTCTTGTATAGCTCTAAGTATAATAAATGAGGGAAGAGGTGGATTGTAGCCTTCACCTATGCCAAAATTGCAAAAATCAATGCAGGACTATTTTAGTAATTATATCAGATTCGTTGGCACTTTCGGAGTGCCTATGGGCTGATCTGTGTTTTGTACGGCACATCAGAGTTGTAGTTCATTGAGTCCTCTTCGAAACACAATTAGAATCATGCAACTAGGACGTTTGACAAAGAAGTAACACTGATTCTCGTTTGGCACCCCAAAATTAAGGGCATCTTGTGGGTGCTCGCGCACCATCAGAACTTCAAATGATGATATCTCCCTCATCCGACCTCCGTTTGAGACAATTCAACTAGAAAAATTTGTCTTCGAGAGGTCTAAGTATAATAAATGAGAAAAGAGGTGGGTTGTAACCTTCACCTGTGCCAAAATCGCAAAAATCCGCTCAGGGTCATTTTTATGATTGCATCACATTCGTTGGCACTTTCAGGGTGCCTATGAGCAAATCTGGGTTTTGTACTGCACATGACAATTGTAGTTCTTTGAGTCCAATTTGAAATGCAAATGGAATCGTGCATTTCTGACATTTGAAGGTGAAGTTACAGTGATTCTCATTTGGCACGTCAAAAAGGGCATTTTGTGGGTGCTCGTGCACCATCAGAACTTCAAATGATGATATCTCCCTCATCCAACCTCCATTTGAGACGATTTAACTTGAGAATTTTTTATCTTGGAGAGCTCTAAGTATAATAAATGAGAAAAGAGGTGGGTTGTAGCCTTCACCTGTGCCAAAATTTCAAAAATCCGTGTAGGGTTTTTTAGTAATTGCATCAGATTTGTTGGCACTTTCGGAGTGCCTATGTACTGATCTGGGTTTTGTACTGCACATGAGATTTGTAGCTCATCGAGTCCTCTTCAAAATTCAATTATAATCATTCATTTAGGACATTTGATGGCGAAGTTACAACGATTCTCATTTGGCACCTCAAAATTAAGGGCATCTTATGGGTGCTCGTGCACCATCAGAACTTCAATGCTGATATCTCCCTCACCCGACCTCTGTTTGAGATGATTCAACTTAAAAAAGTTTTGTCTTTGAGAGCTCTTAAGTATAATAAATTATAAAAGAGGCCAGTTGTATCCTTCACCTGATCCAACATTGCAAAAATCCATGCAGGGTTATTTTAGTAATTGCATCAGATTCGTTGACACTTTCAGAGTGCCTGTGAGCTGATTTGGATGTTGTAATGCACATAAGAATTGTAGTTAGTCAAGTCCTCTTTTAAATGCAATTGGAATTGTGCATTTTTTACATTTTACGGTGAAGTTACAGCGATTCTCGTTTGGCACCTCAAAATTAAGGGCATCTTGTGGGTGCTCGTGCACCATCAAAACCTCAAATGATGATATCTCCCTCATCCGGCCTCCATTTGAGATGATTCAACTTGTAAATTTTTTATTTTGGAAAGCTCTGGGTATAATAAATGAGAAAAGAGGTGGGTTGTAGGCATCACCTCTGCCAAAATCCTAAAATTCTATGTAAGGTTATTTTAATAATTGCATCAAATCTGTCGGCACTTTCAGAATGCCTATGAGCTGATCAGGCTTTCGTACTACACATGAGAATTGTAGTTCATCAATTCCTCTTCGAAACACAATTGGAATCGTGCATTTAGGACATTTGACAGCGAAGTTACAACGATTCTCATTTGGCACTTCAAAATTAGGAGCATCCTGTGGGTGTTCGTGCACCATCAGAACTTCAAATGATGATATCTCGCTCATCTGACCTCCGTTTGAGACGATTAAACTTGCAAAATTTTCATCATGGAGAGCTCTAAGTATAATAACTAAGAAAAGAGGTGGGTTATATAGCCTTCACCTGGGCCAAAAATGCAAAAATCCATGTAGGGGTTATCATAGCAATTGCATTACATTCGTCGGTGCTTTCGGAGTGCCTATGAGCTGATATGGGTATCGTACTGCACATGAGAATTTTGGTTCATCGATTCCTCTTCGAAATGCAATTGGAATCGTGCATTTTTGACATTTGATGGCGTTGCTATAGAAATTCTCATTTGTCACCTCCAAATTAAGGGCATTTTGTGGGTGCTCATGCACCATCAGAACTTAAAATGATGATATCTCGCTCATCCGACCTCCGTTCGAGACGATTCAAGTTGTAAAATTTTCATCTTAGAGAGCTCTAACTATAATAAATAATAAAAGTGGTGGGTTATATCCTTCACCTGTACTAAACTCATAAAATCCATGTAGGGTTATTTCAATAATTAAATCAGATTCGTCAGCCCTTTCGGAGTGGCTATGAGCTGATCTGGGTTTCATACTGCATATGTGAATTGTATTTCGTTGAGTTCTCTTTGAAACACAATTGAAATCGTGTATTTCTAACATTTGACGGCGAAGTTACAGCGATTCTCCTTGGGCACCTCAAAATTAAGGGCATCTAGTTGGTGCTTGTGCACCATTAGAACTTCAAGTAATGATATCACCCTCATCCGACTTACATTTGAGACGATTCAACTTGCAAAATTTTCGTCTTGGAGAGCTCTAAGTATAGTAAATGAGAAAATAGGTGTGTTGTAGCCTTCACCAATGCCAAAATTGGAAAAATCCATGCAGGGTTATTTTAGTAATTGCATCAAATTCACTGACACTTTTGGAGTGCTTATGAGCTGATCTGGGTTTTGTACTGCACATGAGAATTGTAGTTCATCGAGTCCCCTTAGAGACACAATTGGAATCATGCATTTAAGACATTTGTCGGCGAAGTTACAGCGATTCTCGTTTGCCACCTCAAAATTAAGGGCATCTTGTGGGTGCTCGTGCACCATCATAATTTCAAATGATGATATCTCCCTCATCCGACCTCCGTTTGAGACAATTCAACTAGTAAAATTTTTATCTTATAGAGATCTAAGTATAATAGATGAGAGAAGAGGTGGGTTGTAGCCTTCACCTATGCTGAAATTGCAAAAATCCATGCAGGATTATTTTAGTAATTGTATCAGATTCGTTGGCACTTTCGGAGTGCCTATGAGCTGATCTGGGTTTCGTACTACACATGAGAATTGTAGTTCGTTGAGTCCTCTTCGAAACAAAATTGGAATCATGGAGTTAGGATGTTTGACGGAGAAGTAACACCGATTCTCATTTGGCACCTAAAAATTAAGGGCATCTTGTGGGTGCTCATGCACCATCAGAGCTTCAAATGATGATATCTCCCTCTTTCTACCTCCGTTTGAGATGATTCAAGTTAAAAAAGTTTTGTCTTTGGGAGCTCTTAAGTATAATAAATTATAAAAGAGGTCAATTATCATGCCCCTATCCCGATGTAAGATATTTTTCCACATAGGGGTACGACTGGGACAATCAGACATCATCCCAACACCTACCAAGATCGCGGATACAGTGTCCCGAGCCACCGTCCACCCTGTCATCACTTACTGATAACAGAAAGGAACGTACAAAAGGAATAAACCGTTCCCAATACAGAGTTAGCGGAAGCAAAATCAAAATAAATCATGTGCAATTATAGAGCATCGGTTCTCTAATGATAACACATATTACAATTCTAATATAAGTAACCATTCATTACTCGCCCTATAAATAAACATATAGTTTATACATAATGGGGAAAAGAAGATAGGAAATTAAATAATAAATAATTGCCCCAAGGGCACAAATCTTGGGTGTACATCTACATCCAAGTCACTGCCGCTGGCCCCACTTGATTAGCATCCAACGGTGCTCATCCAAGTAGTACCTCCTGCATAACAACTAAAAAGGGGGTTGTGCAACGGGGTTAGGTACACTAGCTAGTGAGGGAGCAAAGGGGAATGCGCACACATCACACAATCAATATCAAATAGAATGATGCATGCTAATGTTAGATTCATTTTCCACTTAACACACAATTCTATCGATCTATGTTACTGTGATAACTCGGGAAACACAGAGGGTCACTTATCCTATCGCCCTAGTGAGACCTCAATTATCACGAAGGGACCTGCGCCAGTAGAAGCCAATATGACCACCCAGTGGCAAACCCCGATAGCCATCACTACCCCTACCCTGGCCTCTCCCACCTCCATAGACCGCAGGTGCTCAGACTATCCAACACATAATGTCACACCCCAAACCACCCCTGGGAGGATTAGGTAGGTGACCCAGATTGCGTAACGACAATCTGCCAAATCCCACGGATCTAGAAGCAGTTGTTACATTCTTGGAAACCACAATCATTCACTTTACCTTAGGCAAGATCAGAGTGCTGCAGATAAACTACAATTGCAATATCAAATAGAAAGCGTAGTGATATGGGAAATGATGATAATATATACATAGATGAGTTTGTCCTGATACATTTCCCAACAACCCACAAAAGAAACAAAGCTGATAAAAATAAAGCTAAAATTACCATATACATATATATACAGGGTGAGCCAACTCTACCCCAAAAAGAAAAAGAAAAGAAACTACAGCAGAACCACAACAGAATGGGGATAAACTCCTAAATAGAACAAAAAGGAGTCCCCATGATAAAAATCATCAAGTGCACTCTTCAACAGTCTTCATCAATGACCACCGAGAATGCACGCATCATCATAACAATCAGGGCTCTCCTCCTCGTAATGAGTCTCCATGCCACAGCGGCATCAATCTACAAAATCATCTAAAGAAATAATATATACCAGAGTGTGAGCTCCCACTGAGCCTGTGAGCAAAACATATCATTATGCATGCACGTGCAACCACAATCACATGATCCTATATGATATGCAAGTCTAGTTTATTATTAGCCACCTAGCAATACAACTAAGTCAGGTCAATGCTGCTACAATCCCCAATACATGTATCCCTGGTGTGGGCTTGGTTATCCCTTCCCGCAATACACCCATTGAGTTATCGGAGAGGACCAGTCAACTCCAGCATTCGTTCACCACGGTCAGCCTGACCAGCCCTCTGTGATTAACCTGTGGGGCAATCCATCACATTTCACATCTCTTTTCTTTTCTGGCTTATAGCCCGACATATAGCTCATAATCACCATTCCGGTGCAAACACATTTCTTTTCATTTCATTTCTTTTCTTTTCTCAGACACACATATGGTCACCCTCACAGGCATCCAACACCTTAACCCCTGTTGGCAAGGGTGCGTAGCACGGGTGATGAAACTCTAACCCCATGTCTATATGGCATCATATAAGCCAGGTGGTGTCAACTGCATCCCATACTATGGGCTACCACAGGCCTCATTTCCAAACCGACTACGACATCTAGTCTAGCAATCACAATCATCATATAAAATTCACAGTGTTGATCAACAGACAATCAATGCATAATAGTTTGAATATTTGAACTGAATTGAAATAACACAACATTAATATTTGAATTAAATTGCTGGCATAGCATCACAGTTACATGTACATATATGATAATATTTCACTCACCTGGGTTTGGTTCTAAGACCTCGGTCACAAACTCAATTCCAGTAGCAGTCTCATTGTTAACCTCAAGCACGGGATCAAATCCTAAATATAAATCAGAAAGTATCATATTAAGTTTTCAACCTACTTCTGGTAGTCCTAGGGTTAACCTAAGCTTACTGGGTTGACCCGGTTGTTCAGTTGGTTCTTACCTGGAATCCTTTAGAACTTGCACTGGGCCTTAGGTCCATGTCTCGGTGCATTATCCCAAAGTCAGTGGCATAGGGGTAAAATAGTCACTCCCAATGTTTGTACTTGACCCTAGGTCAGATTAGGTTTACAGTGCTGTCCATAGCTTGTCTATGCTGTAAGAGCAAGCACAGGCAGGGTTTCCTTCACCTGCGGGGCCCACTTGGGTTCCAAAGCCAATCCTTTCTAAGGACAGATGTGGAAAAGGGTATTTATGTCATTCCCCATCTTCCCACACTATCCCATGGTCAATGGGTGAGGTTCCCAAGGCTAGATCAGCATTTCTGCAGCAAAACCTTTACTAACCGATGGCTCTGGGCATTGGGTGCATCTCCCAGTGCATCGCCTAGTGCCTTCAAATCGACAAAGGGCTGAGATTCCAAGGTTGGGCTTCATAGGCAGTGTTCAAATCTGATCCCCATGCATGTTAGGGGGTCAGGTAGCCCTAGGGATGATCTCCATTTTGCTCCAAATGGATCCTCCATCAGGCCCACCATTTGGCTGTCAGAGGCTGCCCAGATAACCCAGTGAATAGTATCATAGGGTTTTCTCCAAACATGAATCTCAGTTCCAGCCACATGCAAGGCTGGAAACAGATGTAATATAGGGATTCATGGCTGAAAATTCCCAGGGCTAGGTCTATGTAGCCATGGTTTACATCCAGGGTTCCAAATAGCTAACCAATAGTGGATCTGGGCAGTGCAACCATGCATAGCCAGATTCGGCTCTCATAAACAGCAAACCAGACTTATAAATTTTAACAAAAATCTCATATCTCCCATGCTCTATGCTTGCATGGCAGATGTGAAGCTGTTCTGGGCTGTCCAGGAAGCAGGAAGATCAACAAACACAGAGATAAGATGGAGGCAGCAGGTATGTATATGTGTTTTATACCTGCACAGGGCTGAGAGAGCTCGGTTCCAGGCTTGGATGGGGTGGCAGCCTCTCCTTCTTCCTCCTCCTTCTTCTTCTTTCTCTTCTTTCCCTCTTCTTTCTCTCCTTTCTTTCCTCTCTTCTCTCCCACGAATTGAACAGTGGCCAAGGGTTCTAAAATGAGCCCAAGGCCACCTATTTATAGGCCAAGCCCAACTAGGGTTTGTTTGGCCAATAAGTCCCTTTTTCAAAAATGCATTTTTAACCCAATTCATAGTCATTCTGGGCTCTGTGGTGGGGTCCACTCTAAACTAGGGGTATGAGATGGTCCCTTAGACTCCCCTCTATCTATGAAGGGTGCCCATGTCCATGTTGGGTGGTCCCCATAATTAAAATCCATTAAAATATGTTGTTTCACTCATTGGGCGATGTCTCTGGGCCTTGTCTGCATTGCCCAGTGCCATCTCCTGAAGATTGTAGCAAGCTGAATCTCAGTGGGGCATGCACAGGGGTTTGACCCTTGGTTAGGGCATTGTCCCCACTTGCCATTTAGGGGTTTTTACACACTTTTACAGAGGTGGGTCCCACTGTTATGGGGAGGAGAGAGATTACCTGGGGTCTAGGCCATACATACTGCTATGAGCTGTGCAGCTACAGGGGTCTGCTATCCATCTCCTGACAGGTATATAGGGGAACCTGTTCAGAGTTTCCTCATTAATCCCAGTCATTGGAGTGATGCTCCACAGTGTCCCTGGTTGCCTGGTCAGGGGTTCCTGCCCTTCAATCAAAGATCCAACCAGTCAGGTGCAGGGTTTGACATTTCTCCACACCTTACAAAAATTTCGTCCTCAAAATTTGCTTACCTTGCAATCCAAAGAGTTGAGGATACTTCTCCTTCATTTCTTCTTCACACTCCCATGAAGCTTCTCCCATTGGGTTGTTTCCCCATCGAACCTTTAAAAAAGCAACGGTGCGGTTACGGAGATTTCGCTCCTTTCTGTCCAATATCTCCGTAGGTTGCTCTTCATATGTCATATCCACATCCAATTGATCAGGTTTAGTTGACAGCATATGTGTCGGGTTATTAATGTACTTCCTCAACATCGACACATGGAAGACATTGTGGACGCCTAACAAGGATGGTGGTAATGCCAGTCGGTATGCTACGGGTCCCACCTTGTTAAGAATTATGTAAGGACTGATGAATCTTGGGCTCAACTTGCACTTCTTGTTGAAACTTAGCAATCCCTTGGTTGGAGATACTCGAAGGAACACTTTTTCTCCGTTTTCAAATTCAATATCCTTCCTTCGACTATCCGCATAACTTTTCTGTCTTGACCGGGCCATCTTGATCTTCTCTCTTATGACATCCACTTTGTCACAGGTCGCTTGTATCATTTCTAGCCTGAGATATCTTCGTTCACCGACTTCATCCCAATATAGCGGGGTTTGGCACTTCCGACCATAGAGTGCTTCGAATGGTGCCATGCCAATGGTGGAGTGGTAACTATTATTGTATGCAAATTCCACCAGTGGTATGTGGGCATCCCAACTATCGTTCATCTATAAAATATAGGCTCTGAGCATATCCTCTAGAGTCTAGATAGTTCACTCTGACTGTCCGTCCGTCTGCGGGTGGAAAGCTATACTAAGATCCAGTTGATATCCCAATGCCTTTTGTAAACTCCTCCAAAACCTTGAAGTAAATTGAGGATCTCTGTCAGACACAATACTGACAGGCACGCCGTGTAAGCGGACTATGTTTTCAATATATATCTGGGCAAGCTTTTCCATTGGGTAACTTATCTTGATCGATATGAAATGCGCTGCCTTTGTTAGTCCGTCTACAATCACCCAGATTGCATTCATGCCCTTCCTGGTGTTGGGCAGATTTGTCACGAAGTCCATAGTTATCCTTTCCCACTTCCATTCAGGTATGGGAAGTGGCTACAGTAAACCATACGGTCGGTGTCTCTCTGCTTTTATCTGTTGACAGGTGAGGCACTTGGACACGTATATTGCTATGGTTGCTTTCATTCCCGTCCACCAGTAATACTTCTTTAAATCCTTGTACATCTTTGTACTTCCAGGATGGATTGTATAGGATAAATTGTAAGCCTCTTTCAGAATTCGGTCTTGGACATTATAATCCCCAGGCACACACAATCTGTCTCAAAACTTCAGTGCACCATCGTGGGCCAATGAAAAATCCGGATCCTTGTGGATTCCTTGTTGTACTTCCCAAATAATCTTAGCCAGTTCAAGGTTTAATGGTTGCTTTGCAATTATCTCCTCTCGTATCGACGACTGCAGATCCAGGGCTGCTAATTGCATAGCCGTTCCTTTGATCACGAGCTCTAGATCAAACTTCCGAGCTTCTTCTATCAATTGTTCGCTTACGACTATGGAAGCAAGAGATGCAGTTTGAGATTTTCTGCTTAATGCATCCAAAATAACGTTGGCTTTACCAGGGTGGTACTGGATTTCACAGTCATAATCTTTCACCAATTCTAACCACCGTCTCTGTCTCATATTCAGCTCCTTCTGGGTGAAGAAATACTTCAGACTTTTATGGTCGCTGAAGATTTCACTCTTTTCATCATATAGATAATGCTGCCATATTTTCAACGCGAAGACCACTGCCGCCAATTCTAAGTCATGAGTGGGGTAGTTCTTCTCGTGTTCTTTTAATTGCCTGGAGGCGTAGGTGACCACCTTACCTTTCTGCCTCAGGACGCCACCTAATCCTATTCTAGATGCGTCAGCATATACTACCATTCCTCCAGTGCCGTCTGGAATGGTCAGAACTGGAGTTGACACCAATCGGTTTTTCAATTCCTAAAAACTTTTCTCGCATGCATCATTCCATTCAAACTTGGCTCCCTTCTTTGTAAGTTTTGTCATGGGTTCCAAAATCCGTGAGAAATTTTCAATAAACCGTTAGTAGTAACCTGCCAAACCTAAGAAACTTTGAATCTCAGTGGCACTCTTCGGAGTCTCCCATTCAAGTATTGCTTTCACCTTCCCTGGGTCCACTTTGATGCCGTCTTTGGTGACGATGTGTCCCAAGAAACCAATTTGGTGAAGCCAGAATTCACATGTACTGAACTTGGCAAAAAGTTGGTGTTCTCGCAACCGCTGCAACATGAAAGTAAGGTGTTGAGCATGCTCTTCCTCACTCTTGGAGTACACCAGGATGTCATCAATAAATACAATGACGAACTTGTCCAATACGTCATAGAATACTATGTTCATCATGTCCATGAACGCTGTCAGGGCGTTGGTTAACCCGAATGATAATACCAAGAATTCATAATGTCCGTATTGAGTTCTAAACGCCTTCTTATGGATGTCACCGCTCTTGATCTTCAGTTGATGGTATCCCGACCCAAGATCAATCTTGGAGAAAACTCTCGCTCATTGTAGTTGATCGAATAGATCGTCGATGAGCGGCAATGGGTACCGATTCTTAATGGTTAGCTTGTTTAGCTCACGGTAGTCGATACACAGCCGCATACTACCATCCTTCTTCTTTACAAATAGCACAGGTGCTCCCCAGAGGGATACGCTGGGTCGTATAAATCCCTTCTTCAGTAGGTCCTGAAGTTGAACCTGCAACTCTTTTAGTTTAATTGGATACCGGTGCTGCACCAAGAATCAGATCAATCTCGAACTCTATATCTCGGTCAGGCGGTAGCTGCGTCAGATCTTCTGGAAAAACATCAAGAAATTCTCTGACAACCTCAAGTTCGTCCAAGGGCTTTATTCTTGCCTCCGTGTCTAACACCATGGCTAAAAAGCCTTGACATCCAATGTCAAGCAACTTACGCGCCTGAAGGGCTGATAAGGTTATTCTCCTGGGTTTTCTTCTTAGTTCACTTTGATAAGTGAAATTCGACCCATCTTCTAACTTAAACACTATCCTCTTTTCCGCACATAAAACGTTGGCACCATAGGCAGACAACCAGTCCATGCCTAGTATCACGTCAAAATCCTTTAAATCCATCTTTATCAATTGTGCGGTTAGATTCTTCCCACAAATCTCAATCTGACAAGGGTCGTAAACCTCCTTCAAACTTACGACACTATCAGTAGGTGTGCTGACTACTAGCTCGTGCCTGATGTCTCTCGATTGATCTTTCATCCTACTCGTAAATGTGGTAGAAACAAAAGAGCGGGTTACGCCGGAGTTGAATAACACTCGTGCAGGTATGGTTGAGACAGTCAGGGTACCTAGGGTTTATATGTAATTTAGGTTACATGAAGTAAGCCCTTTATTCCGTATAATTTATTAGTGTTCAGCAAACTTACCTGTCAATACAACGGGGTTTGCCTCAGCTTCTTCATTGGTCAATGCAAACACCTTTCCTCTCGTCCGATTATCCCACGGCTGAAATGATCTAGTGTAGGGTTGATTCGATGAGTTGTTACCATACCCACGCGATCTGCAATCTCTAGCCATGTGTCCTTCCTTATTGCACACATAGCACTTATAGGGTGGAGCGATAGGTGTTGAGGCTTGGCTCACTTGACTAGTTGCTGGTCGGGCTGGCGAAGCTGCTGTAGTCGCTTGACTCGTAGTTGATTGAGCAGGTCGACTGAATGTGGGGCGGAAAGGGTTCTGACCCACGTTCGGTCTACGATACGGAGTCGGGTTAGGGCTTGAACTTGTTCCCCGATAAACTTTGTTTGGCCATCCGAATGTCTGATAATTATTCGGCCTTTTGTTCAAACCAGGCGACGTCACAGTCTTCTCTTTCTCCTTTTCCTTCAATCTATCTTACATTGTTTTTGCCTTGTCGACCATTTGAGCATAATCCCGGATGTCCATGATTAACAATACATATCCTATCTCAGTCTTGAGTCCTTTCTTGAATTTCTTTGCCTTACTAACTTCCCCCCTTAGGTGTTTTGGAGCAAAATGGAACAGGTCTTCAAATCGCTGTTGGTAATCCAGCACTGACTTGGTTCCTTGCACCAGTGCGATGAATTCAACTTCCTTCCTGTCCCTGAAGCTCTCTGGGAAGTAGTTCTTGAAGAAAACTTCCTTGAATTGCTCCCACGTGGGATTCGCGTGCGTAGCTTCCAAGTTAGGTTTAGTAGCTTTCCACCAAGCTTCAGCTTCATTCTGTAACTGATAACCCGCACATATCAACTTCTGTGCGTCCGTGCATTCGAGTACTTCAAATGCCTTCTCTAGGGCACTGATCCACCATTCCGGCTGCATTGCCTCAGAAGTTATTTTGGAAAATGCAGGCGGTTGGAGTTTCTTGAATCTTTCTATAACCTTGGCGGTAGAGTTCTCCGCTAAGTGCTGAGGCACTGGCGGTGGAAATAGTATGGGCCAGTTGGGTGGGGGTGGTGGCGCAGCACGTTCATGCATCATGGTTGCAAATTGTGTGGACATTTGACCAAGCAATTCTTGTTGTTGTTGCATGGTCCACATCATTGTGGTCATGAATGCAGTCACGTCACCGGCTGCCACATTTGGCTAAGGTGTGGCAGCAGTGGCTTGTGCAGCCACTGGAGCCTCTTACGAAGCAGCCGATGCCTCAGAATTTTGAGCCTCTGTCCCGTTAGGCAGGTCAACCTCCGGTACAATTCGAGGTTGTTTTCCTTTGCGACCACCAAGTGAACTTCTTCTGGTGTTAACCATCATGGCTTCTCTGAAAGGAGGAGCATGTATAATATTCTGGTATTTTCCATTGAGGTCAACATTCATTTCCTAACTAGAGCAGATACAAATTTAGTCCACAATTCCAGTGAGTTTCATGAGCCACACCAGTAAGGTGGATTGTTAAATATGTTGTCTTGGTTTATTGTGAGATGTTTCATCTGCTTTGTGTTTTGTTTCTCTTTCTTACGTATTTTATGTAATGGTCTACTATGCATGACACTATATGAGAGACTTCAAATTTTTAAATAGAAGGCTTTTAATTATTTACCTGATCTAATAGGCAAGCAACTCCAACTTCTTTCCTGTCACAAACTCCATCGCAAGTAGGTACTCTATGTCGGCTCTTTCTTCTTCAGCTAAGGTCATAAAATAGTCTCACTCTTTTGGTCCACTAATGGCAACAACGGCTAGATAAAAGTCCAACCGGTTCTCGGCTCGGGGTAGCACTAGTCGTATCCGTCTCAGTCTCTCTCGTAGCTGTCTAATATAGATCATGGTGCTAGGGTCTCTAGCCTTGGTTGAGGGAATAGGTCCTGTCATAGAAAATGGTTCTAAGCATTAGGTTATACTTAATTAAAATAGAAAATGGTTCTAAGAATTAAGTACGTGTCTACTGGAATTTAAATAGCTAACAACCAATAAAGTGTACTTGGGTTGGTTCGAGGTACCATAGCGTCTAGAGTGTTTGATTGACTAGACAACCTGTCAGGTACTATTCTTGGCTGACCTAGTCTTTGGATAGGGTAAAATCTATACTCCCTACATGTAGTAAGTACATATTACAACATACCTATGTACCTATGTCTGGTTTTGCATTGCAACACTCCAGCCAGTTCGTACATCACAATGTCATGCACATAGTAATTAGGTATTACACACCAATTCCCATAAGTATGTACACATATATATTTATATTTATATATATTAGATACTCATATTATATTAACAAAATGTTCCCAAGTTCCTATATGTCTTACTTAAACCCCATGTGGAAATTGCATTCCTTTAAATTTTATGAAAGTTGCATTTGTTTAATTTCTTTATTTTAATTTATTATTTATTCATATATTATTATATATTTTTTTAAAAACTTTAATAAAAGTCTTTATTTGTATGATCTACAAGGTTAGTATGGGCGAAATCCAAGTTTCCATGAGTTAAGATCTAAAAATCAGCAAAATACATTCACTGAGCGATGCCTCTGGGCGTTGGACACATCGCCTAGTGCCATCGCCCAGAGAATCGGGGTGTAGGTATATGAGTCCGAGAGGGGCCCATTTGCTTTCTAACTTCTTCTAAACTCTTCCAAACACCTAGGAAAAGTCTTTGGAGGGTAGTGTGACTAACTCCACACCAAATCCTCACGTTTCCTTGAGTTCTTCGTGAATCTACACATGCCTAGCTAATATTTCTTAGCTATATTCCCTTGTTAGGTTTTCTTTTCTTTCAATCTTACTTTAGCTAGGGTTTTTGCTAATTTTTTTTTTCCCTTGCCCTAACTATCCTCCTTTCTTCTCTTTTGTAGGAAAATGTCTACAAGCCACCGTACGGCTAGGAAGTCTGTGGCTCAGAAGCGACTTCGAGTTGAGTCTGAGGATTCCTCATCATCCTCAGTGGCTCCATCATCTCCTAGGGACGATTCTTCTTCGTTGGAGGAGGAGCCCGAGTTCGACCGGTTCCTCTTTTCTAGCTACGAACATGCTAGGGATTGGAAAAATTTTGAATCCCTCAAAATTGTGAATGGTCGAGTGGTCCGGGTAGAGGACTTCCACCAGTATAGCCTCTTTGCTAGATTCAATGCCCTAGGTTGGGCTTCTATGTTGACACCTACCGAGCCTTGTTATCCCAACTTGGTTCGGTACTTTTATTGCAACTTGGTGCCATCTGGGGCACAAGAATTTGGACTGTTGAGTAGGGTGAAAGGAGTGGACATTCATTTGACCACTGCTTCACTAGCAGGGATTCTGGATTTACCCAATACTAGAGAGAGGTGTTACTACAAGCCTCGCATGGATATTTCAGAGATGTTTTCTTTGGAGACTAGGAGGGCAGTCTTCAAAGCACTGACAGGGTCACAGAGCACACCTAAATCTAAGGCTTCCTACAAGCCCAGTGCTAGAGTGATTAGTAGGTGTGTTACCTACAATATTTACCCCAAGGGCGGCAATCGGGGTAGCATATCTATGATGAGGGCCTACATCACCTATTGCCTTTTGGGATCTGGCAGAGGGGGTCCAGTCATCAACCTCCGGTACCTTCTGCTTCAGGTTATGTTGTATCACGCATAGAATCCTGGTGACAGGAACCTTCCTTATGGAAAGTTTCTTACTCTAGTCCTTAGGCACTTTGGGGTTCCTTTGGAGGGTGAGTACTTAGAGAAAGATAGATCCAGGCCCATTGATAAGACTTCTATATTGAAGATGAAGGTGCCAGGAGAGGATCCACCAGAGGATGAGGAGGTGATGATGCAGCAAGGGGATGAGCAGGATGTGGAGGAGCAGGATGATGATGTGCCTGATGAGGAGGTGCATGGAGTGGAGTAGGGTATTGGT
Organism: Telopea speciosissima; assembly: GCF_018873765.1. Taxonomy (NCBI): domain Eukaryota; kingdom Viridiplantae; phylum Streptophyta; class Magnoliopsida; order Proteales; family Proteaceae; genus Telopea; species Telopea speciosissima. The sequence continues at coordinate 93,473 of NW_025317451.1, forward strand.
CAGGGTGACTTTGAGGGTGTTGGTACTTAGTACACAGACTTGCCTACTTATGAGCGATGGGTGCCACTAGTTCTCAGGTTCCAGGGCCATCCTAATGGACACAGATGATGTCACATTTCCAGGGCCTTAGTACCCAGCTTTCAGATACAGCGAGTAGGATGGATCGGGGCTTTACGTCCTTGGAGAGCAGGGTGCGATCTGTCGAGCAGCGTCTGGATTTCTAGGATAGGTTCTACAGGGTTGACTCTCGCCAGACACAGCCTCCTCCTAGCGACTTACCTCCTACCGAGTAGTTCTTGATCAGCTCCTGATATTCATGCTACGTGGTTCTGACTATCTTTTTTTTTTTTACTTATGCTTATGTACCTTTCTTTCCTGGAGATGTATTTAGTTTAGTGTGTTTTTGTTTTTGTCAGCTTAACTAATTATTGAATTGCAGTTCATGCAATTAAAACTTATGCAGTGGCGTAGCCACAATTTCCTTTAATTTAATGAAAATTATGCACTTTTTGTAGCCACAGTTTCCTTTAATTTAATGAAAATTATGCACTTTTGTTTAATTAGATCTACCTCCCTTGTAGCTTTTAATTGCTCATTTTAATTTTGTTTTAATTTTGGTAGTTTAAAAACCCTAATCTGTGTTCCATGAATGTAAGAAGAGCCTCACGCTCTGATACCAAGCTCTCTCACACCCCAAACCACCCCCTGAGAGGATTAGGTAGGTGACCCGGATTGCGTAATGGCAATCCGCCAAATCCCACAGATCTAGAAGCTGTTGTTACATTCACGGAAACCACATTCATTCACTTTACCTTAGGCAAGATCAGAGTGCTGCAGATAAACTACAATTGCAATATCAAATAGAAAGCGTAGCGATATGGAAAATGATGATAATATATACATAGATGAGTTTGTCCTGATACATTTCCCAACAACCCACAACAAAAACAAAGCTGATAAAAACAAAGCTAAAATTACCATATACATATATATACAGGGTGAGCTAATTCTACCCCAAAAAGAAAAAGAAAAGAAACTACAGCAGAACCACAACAGAACGGGGATAAACTCCTAAATAGAACAAAAAGGAGTTCCCAAGACAAAAAGCATCAAGTGCACTCTTCAACGGTCTTCATCAATGACCACCGAGAATGCACGCATCATCGGCAGGACCTTCGTCGGGGTCCATACCAAGATCATCATAACAATCAGGACTCTCCTCCTCATAATGAGCCTCCATGCCATAGCAGCATCGATCTGCAAAATCATCTAAAAAAATAATATATAACAGAGTGTGAGCACCCACTGAGCCCATGAGCAAAACATATCATCATGCACGCACGTGCAACCACAATCACATGATCCTATATGATATGCAAGTCCAATTTATTATTAGCCACCTAGCAATACAACTAAGTCAGGTCTGTGCTACAACAATCCCCAATACATGTATCCCTGGTGTGGGCTTGGTTACCCCTTCCCGCAATACACCCATTGAGTTGTTAGAGAGGACCAGTCAGCTCCCACATTCGTTCACCAAGGTCAGCCCAACAAGCCCTCTGTGATTAACCTATGGGGCAATCCATCACATTTCACATCTCTTTTCTTTTCTGGCTTATAGCCCGACATATAGCTCATAATCACCATTCTGGTGCAAACACATTTCTTTTCATTTCATTTCTTTTCTTTTCTCATACACACATATGGTCACCCACATAGGCATCTAACACCTTAACCCCTATTGGAAAGGGTGCGTAGCACGGGTGATGAAACTCGAACCCCATGTCTATATGGTATGAGTCAGGTCGTGTCAACTGCATCCCATACTATGGGCTACCACAGGCCTCATTTCCAAGCCGACTACGGCATCTAGTCTAGCAATCACAATCATCATATAAAATTCACAGTGTTGATCAACAGACAATCAATGTGTAACAGTTTGAATATTTGAACTGAATTGAAATAACACAACATTAATATTTGAATTAAATTGCCGGCACAGCATCACAGTTACATGTACATATATGATAATATTTTACTCACTTGAGTTTGGTTCTAAGACCTCGGTCGCAAACTCAGTTCCAATAGCAGTCTGGTTGTTGACCTCGCGCATGGGATCAAATCCTAAATATAAATCAGAAAGTATCATATTAAGTTTTCAACCTACTTCTAGTAGTCCTAGGGTTAACCTAAGCTTACTAGGTTGACCCGGTTATTCAGTTGGTTCTTACCTGGAATCCTCTGGAACTTGCACTGGGCCTTAGGTCCATGTCCCGGTGCATTATCCCAAAGTCAGTGGCATAGGGGTAAAATAGTCACTCCTAATATTTGTACCTGACCCTAGGTCAGATTAGGTTTATAGTGCTGTCCACAACTTGTCTGTGCTGTAAGACCAAGCACAGGCAGGGTTTCCTTCACCTGTGAGGCCCACTTGGGTTCCAAAGTCAATCCTTTCTAAGGACAGATGTGGAAAAGGGCATTTATGTCATTCCCCATCTTCCCACACTATCCCATAGTCAATGGGTGAGGTTCCCAAGGCCAGATCAGCATTTCTATAGCAAAAGCTTCATTGGGCGTTGGGTGCATCGCCCAGTGCCTTCAAATCAACAAAGGGCTGAGATTCTAAGGTTGGGCTTCAAAGGCAGTGTTCAAATCTGATCCCCATGCATGTTAGGGGGTCAGGTAGCCCTAGGGATGATCTCCATTTTGGTCCAAATGGATCCTCCATCAGGCCCACCATTTGGCTGCCAGAGGCTGCCTAAATAACCTAGTAAATAGTATCACAGGGTTTTCTCCAAACATGAATCTCAGTTCCAGCCACATGCAAGGCTGGAAACAGATGTAATATAGGGATTCATGGCTGAAAATTCCCAGGGCTAGGTCTATGTAGCCATGGTTTACATCCAGGGTTCCAAACAACTAACCAATAGTGGATCTGGGCAGTGCAGCCATGCACAGCCAGATTCGGCTCTCATAAACAGCAAACCAGACTTATAAATTTTAACAAAAATCTCAGATCTCCCATGCTCTATGCTTGCATGGCAGATTTGGAGCTGTTCAGGGCAAACCCTAGCTGTTCTAGGCTGCCCAGGGAGCAGGAACATCAACATACATAGAGATAAGATGGAGGTAGCAGGAATGTATATGTGTTTTATACCTGCACAGGGCTGAGAGAGCTCTGTTCCAGGCTTGGATGGGGTGGCAGCCTCTCGTTCTTCCTCCTTCTTTCTCTTCTTTCTCTCTTCTTTCTCTCCTTTCTTTCCTCGCTTCTCTCCCATGAATTGAATAGTGGCCAAGGGTTCTAAAATGAGCCCAAGGCCACCTATTTATAGGCCAAGCCCAACTAGGGTCTGTTTGGCCAATAAGTCCCTTTTTCAAAAATGCATTTTTAACCCAATTCACAGCCATTCTAGGCTCTGTGGTGGGGTCCATTCTAAACTAGGTTTATGAGGTGGTCCCTCAGACTCCCCTTTATCTATGGAGGGTGCCCATGTCCATGTTGGGTGGTCCCCACAATTAAAATCCATGTTGCTATTTCACTAATTGGGCGATGTCTCTTGGCCTTGTCTGCATCGCCCAGTGCCATCGCCCAGAGATTGCAGCAAGCTGAATCTCAGTGGGGCATGCACAGGGGTTTGACCCTTGGTCAGGGCATTGTCCCCATTGCCATTTAGGAGTTTTTACACACTTTTATAGAGGTGGGTCCCACTGTTATGGGGAGGAGAGAGATTACTTGGGGTCTAGGCCATACATGATGCTATGAGCTGTGCAGCTGCAGGGGTCTGCTGTCCTTCTCCTAACAGGTATACAGGGGAACCTATTCAGAGTTTCCTCATTAATCCCAGTTAGTAGAGTGATGCTCCACAGTGTCCCTGGTTGCCTGGTCAGGGGTTCCTACCCTTCAATCAAAGATCCAACCAGTCAGGTGCAGGGTTTGACATATAAACCCCTGTTGGCAAGGGTCGTAGCATAAGGGAGCAAGCATCCTAGCCACAGATATACTATATGTAAGTCCTATCGTCCCGAGAGGTATTCCGGGTGCATCAACGTCCCATTCCATCTAGTACTCGTGTACCAACACGGCACGGCACATATAGTTTAGGATGACATGCAAAAGTTTTCATAATTTAAATAAATTGGGGTTCCGACACCGTAGCCCGATATAATGGTGAGCATTATACTATCACATTCATAACAGATCATAGTTAAATAAAATGCAATGCGCACCATGCTTATAAATATACATAGCATGCTTATTATTAACAATTATATAATATTCAAACCCAACAAAGTCACCCAGAACCCACTCACCTAACACAGACGTCGCCATGTGTGGTTGACATGAATCTCACCTGGGCTTCCTACTCTCCATCAAGTTGGGTAGCCTAGGAATACAAAAACAATCATTAAAGTATGTATAGAAGGGTCCCATACTAGGCCCCTAAGGTTAAAACCAAGTTTCAACCAAGACAGCATGAGCGAACTCACGGGCGGTCTCAGCAGAGGTGAGTCCGTCCCTGACTCCATTCAGGCCAAAAGGTCAAGTCAGAGCGGGCAGACCCACGAGCGGAGCTTCTTAGTTGAATCCGGTCGTTGATCCATTTGACAACTGAGGCAATCATAAAAGGGAGCGGATCTACGGGCGGATGTGCTTCTTGGGTCTGCCTTGCATCCGTTTAATTTCCTAAGACTAACCGGAGAGCAACAGGCTTCGGGTGGAGGCAAACAGGGTGAATCCGTGCCTTCATCTGCTCAGGCCAACATGCAGGGTTTATACTGGGCGGATTGATGGGCGGTACCACGATAGATGGATCTGGTCGTTCGTCCATCGGCAGTCTCTTCCGAGATTGCAGAGGGCTTTTACTCCAGCTTGAAGCTTGGAGCTCCCTTAGCACCTCAGGGTCATAGAGAGGGTGTCTAAGCCTTCCTAGAGTCACTAGGTCCTAGGTTCACCTCATGGATCCAAGATCCTACAAGATTTGGGTCTCACATTGGTCCATGGGTTGGGGTTTAAGGTTCAAACCAAGGGTTCATTGGCCATGGCTACAATTGTAGCACTTAGGGGCCTAGGTCATCATCCATTAGAGCTCCCAATTAGGGCCGAGCTTCACCTTGAGTCCCAAATGGAACCCTAGGTTAGCCTTAGCTCAAGAAACCAACAAAATAAAAGGGCAATGAGGGAGAGCTAGGTTGAGGGAGCTTACCTTGGTGAGCTTCCTTCTTCCAGCCACTCTCTCCATCTCTTCTCCTCCTCTTTCTCTTCTCCCTTGGGTCCTGCCAGCTGGGGAGGAGGTGTGGGGATGCCAGCCATCTTGCCATGGCTTCCAGCCTCTTCCCTTCCCCTCTTATTCCTCTTCTACTTCTGCTTCTTCTTCCTTCCTCTTCCTCCTTCTCTTTTCTCTTGTCTCTTCTCCTCCATGGTTTATGGGGGAGGGGGAGAGATAAGTGAATGAGAGGGGTTAGGGTATTCTTTAAGGGGTTAGATGGGCCTTAGGGTGTGTTTGGTTTAGGTTAGGGTATATAAAACCCATTAATTACTTAAATTAGGCTTTATGGGCCCGCTTTCATGGCCCACTCAACCAATCAATGGTGAGGGCAGGGGTCCATATGGTCCAAAGGTTCAATTAAGGTTTCTGGGACACGGGTATGTGGGTCCCAAAGAAAAATAATCCAAAAAGCCTGATGACAGCACTGGCAGATCCTTGAGCGGATTCAGTAAGAGTGAGTCCGTTCGTGACTCCGGTGCTGCTATCATGGTCCAAACTTCAAGGAAAGTGGCGGGGCTTTGGCCCATACTTTCAGGTCTTCAAGGGGGTTCTTTCTATGGTATTCTAGGTCTGAGGTCACAGGTGTTGACCAGTGCCACCATGGCATTGCCTCTCAGGTAAAGGTCCAAACTGCCCCTGGTATAAGGGGATATTTGGGGTGTGGGTGTAACATCCCCCCAACCTTATTAGAAATTTTGTCCTCAAAATTTGAGGCAACCCCGGTCTAAAGGTATAATGGTTCGTTGAATTTTACCATGTCTAACTATCCACTACTTGGACCAAGTTAAAGGTCAGGTCAAAGTAAGGCAGTGCCTACATGACACAGCAGGTCAGGTTCTATAATTCTTTTTCTTTTTAGGGTCTCATCACCACAAAGTGTGGTTCATAGTAACCCTAAGCTCCATTGGGTTAAGGGTAGGTAGTTACCACATTCCAGAGGCAACCACACTGTCTTCTACACTAAACTATGTCATAATGAATAGGGAGTTCCCTAGATCTCCCAAATCAAGTGATACCACCTAGGCCTTCACTACTCTGGTTACCATTAGGTTGCAGGACTTAACCTGCCTAGTTCTTAGTGCAGGGTTTACATTCTGAATGCTTCAACTTCGGGCCATTTCATTACCTAACCCAACTTCAGGATGATTTGGAATATTGATGGGACCCCCACATGTGTCACTCCCAGTACGGAGGGAACACATTGGAGACCCATTACTTCCTTCATATCTGGTGTTGGAGAAGGTCTTGTTACACCCTTCAGTTTCAGCTTTCACAACCTTCAACCCTAGGAACTAGGGTAAAGTCCATACTAGTCCTCTCTCGAGAACCACACAATCGTCTCACGGGTTAAGTCTGAGTCAATTCCTTTAAATAGGGTCCATTACTAGCCCACCCAGTCATTATTAAATTTATCCCCTACTAACTTAGGATCTAGTGGTCCATGGTCAGGGTTCAACTAGCTGTCATGGTAAGGTCAAGGCAGAGTCACACTTGTGGCTCAGGAGAACTAATCTACCTCACACAAGGATGAAAGAAACACATTTATTGTATATCTATTTTCACACCGATTATAGGTATAAGTTTAATAATTACATTCACATCCCTATGGACATATCTATAACTTGAGTTGATCCATAGGAACTAAGGTAGTTCTAGGTATGGTATACTAGGTCTCCTTAGAAATCAAGTCACGGTGTAGGATTTCCTCTATAAGTCTATACAAGGTTTGGATGAACCAGGTAAAGTACAAATAGGGTCATCACTAGCTTAAGGTATCATGGTTGATTCCCAGGTACACATGGTCTTTATGGTTTGTTCAACTAAACCTGCTCAAACCAGCCTAGTAGTTTCCTTTAGGCCTGGCTAAGAGTTGGATCCTATGTACCTTATAAGGGTTTCTACACCACGTAGGTTTAGGTTCACTCACTAACAGGGTCTAAGGATTTGCATCCACAAGGTAATCTCACCTTCTCTCACATAGGAGGGGAATCACAGCGTACACTGATGTCTGCCATCTTGGAGTGGCTGGCCTAGTCAAGTATAAGTCCTAATCCCTTTCAATTTTGAGGCACTAGACAAGGCTGAGGTGGTCCCCACAAATGGGTCACACAACCACGGTGTCCAAGCTAGGGTATAGGCATAAATTCATCATATATAGGTGGGGTCAGAAGGTCTCCATAATCTGGGCTCAAAATCATAAAAGAAATCGAGCGGATTCATGAGCGGTGTCACTACTGTGGGTCCATTCGTGGCTCCTTCGTGAAAACAAGGAGAGCGGGCTATTGGGCGGATGCGAAATGTGAATCCATTTGTTCGTCCGTCCTCAGAAGGTCAAAAGGCTGAGGGAAGATGAATCGAACGGATCTGCGGGCAAACTCATAACTGTGGATCCGCTCATTGATCCGCTCAGGTTAATAATCTAAAATTTCAAGTTCTAAGCACGGGGCAAATCGATGGGCGGAGTCACGATAAGTGGTTCCGTTCGTTCATCCGTTCTCGGAATTTTAACAAAACAGGGCTGTGAGTTTTAAAACTCACTTCGACTCCAAAAGAGAGGAAACACAACGGTAAGGGGATAGGGCTCTACAAGGGTTTCGATTGGGCTTCTTAGCACTCCTTTGAGTGGACCTCTTGCAATCTCAAGCATCAAGGTTCCTTCTCTCGCTCTCAAGGTAAGGTTTCTCTTCCCATTCCTCTTCTCTCTTCTATTGTAGGATTTGCTTGTCTCTATGCATCCCTTTCTCCCATTGTAAGACTTTTGGCTTGTATCCCTTTATATTCTCTTCCTTTCTCTTCATGGTTTTGAGATGGATAGCCTAGGTTGTGATGGAATTTGATTTTGTTTACACTTTCATGGCCATGTATGCCAAGATCATGCCCAAAATCAATTTTAGGTTAGGGTTTTGGGTGTGAATCAAGTCCTAATCGATCAATGGTAGCATATAGTTGGATTCTTTGTTGTGCATTGTATATCTTATAAATTTTAAAGCCTTTGCAAGCATTTTGAAGATTGTATGCTATGGTTGTCAAGTGTAGTTGGATCTACTTGGACAATTCTAGGTTCAAATTGGGGTAAAACCTCAATCCTTCAATGCCATGGAATATCTTCAAGTTCATGCTAAATCCTTACATGCCCTAGAATCTCATAAAAATTAACTTATCATTTTATCTCCAAACATCTCCTCTTGTTTCTCAGATTATTGATAGAACTCTTGAAATCTATCCTTTATTTTCCAATAATTTATTCACTTGGTGTATCCTCAATGCATTACTTATCCTGGTGATTGTTTGCATAATTCTCAATGCTTATCCCCTTTTCCTCTATTAAATAATCCTTGTCTCTTGTTGGGGTTTCTCATTCAACATCTTGTTTGATTGTTAGTGATTGAAATATCATATTCAAGAGCATCCACATTGCTTGTGTAGATCTCATATTTCAACACTAGGGATCTCATGTAGACTTCATGTATAGATTTACCTTGTTCCTTTTCTCCTCATATATCTCAAATGGCATCCATATTCCATATCCCTATTTTTGTCATTAACATCTGCATATGTATATTTGCTTTACCTCATCATGCATAACCTTCTCTCCAATTCATCTCCATATCATTTAAGCATTCCATATCTATAATTATTTGCCAATTGTATATCATCATTTCAATTGGGCTTACATTGACTGTCCTTCTTCGGTTTGTGCCCTTATGTGTAGGAAATTCGATCATGGCCCCAAAGGGAAGGAGAGACATTGGTCCGGGAGTTTTATGCAAATTTGGTCCTGACCAAGGAGGAAGATGATGAGTACAAGCTGACCTCCTATGTAAAGGGAGTGGTCATTGGTTTCACTGCCATAGAGCTACGGATTCAGAGGGTGAACATGTATACTACCCTCCAGGGAGTCATCCGGATCAGTGTCTTCCTCCAGATGAGAGGCGACAATTGTTTAAAATCCTCTCTAATGACAGATTCAAAGAGAATGAAGATCTTTCTAAGTTCCCTCCTTCGCAGCGTGTTCTGATCTTTATAGCCAGGACCAATCTGGCTCCTTCTAAGGCTCATAGCACAACACCTCCTTTGATGTCTGCAGTTCTGGCTCATTCTCTATACACTGGCTGGCCCATCTGTTTACCTCACGTGGTTATGCAGCACATGGCCCGCGCAGTGATGAATCCTGCTCGCAACAACACCTTACCCTATGGTCGCCTGATTACTAGGATTTTCTTATTCCTTGGGGTTGATCTTGACCATAAACCCAAAGGAACGTGCACAGAGGGACCCATTGGATTTAATGCACTGCAGAAGATGAACTTATATTATGATTATGATAGTGCAGGTGAGCAGGTGCATTACGGGGGTGGCAGAGGTGGCAGGGAGGAGGATGAGGATGACAGTGATGATTTGGAGTTCATGGGCTCAGGGCCTTCTGCAACAGGTACTTCTAGTGCACCCGGGGGAGACAGTGACATCATGATGGCCAT